>NC_056733.1:44207425-44332425 GCF_019279795.1 Protopterus annectens
GTGCGTGTGTATGCCTACTTTAAATGACTGAAAACTCATTTCAGAGAATTTCATTTGACCAAGATCAAATTACCTAATTTTCAAAATACTGAAAACTAAACTCCTTTCACTGAATTTTAAGCCATAGACATGATATGGGTTTCCCCTTCACCTGTGACTTGCTTGTCATAAAAAGAATTACTGTAACTGAAGTGCTGCCTGTCAGAATACCAATAGTCATGTAGAAAGTAGTGTTGTAGTGTTTCTAAATGTGGATATGTCTTTTTACATTTTTATGTGAAGTATCTAAAGTAATATGGCAAATATTTTGTGCGTTCCCAGCAGTAGTGGCATCGTGTAGAGTACTGTAAGGCAAGTAAAAGGTATATGCCCTTTTCCCCATTGTAGTGTGATACTGCTGTTAGTATATATAGTTAGGTGGAGTGTGGGGGGGGTGTAACCCCCCCCCGCCTAGTTTTGTTTTATATTGTCCGCTTTCTGTTAAGAGGGAGTAAGTAGTTTTTCTGAAAGAGTTAGTCATTGGTGTTGTAAGTGTGCATGTCTATGGTTTAAAATTTAGCATTTTGAAATTTAGTGTTGTAAGCTTTCAGTAAAATGAGATTCAGTAAAATGAGTTTTTACTATTTTTGAGAATTAGGTAATTTGGTGTTGGTCTTTGCTCGAGCAGTTGTCAGATGGTCATTGCAAGTTGTCTTAATTTTTTTAGAGTCAAAAGTTAGTGTGTATTTCTTTACTTGATTACTGTGTCATTGGGATTTTTCTAGGTACATTTCTATGGTGCGAGTCTGCTCTTAGTATATTATCAGTGCCAGTATTTGTATAGTAATTGGTGCCGTTTTCCATAAGTGTTTCCATTGAGATTCAAGAAAATGCAGCAAATGTAGACGTAAGATCCCCTCCCAGGATATAGACACAACCTATGTATCATGTGCTTGGTGTTGGAGTGTCTTAGGGATAATTTTGGCCTATGCAAAAAATTCAGTTATATGATCTGGCAGAAAAAATAATTTTGAAATGTCTCTCGCTATCTGTAAAGAAGCAGTAGCAAGACAAGAAAGAACGAAGAAATAAGAGGCAAATTGAAAAGTCCTTATGTCTAGGGATTCTGACCAACTCACTTTTTATAAAGTACAAATGATTAGTCCAGATAAACTCACATTAGCTAGCAGATCTAGGAGACTCTCTTGATGCCCTCCCCATGGTTGGAATAAAGAAGCAAGTCGCAGCACTCATTTTTACAGAGCTCATGGATTTGCACAAGTAGGAGAAAAAATGTCAAGTACATTTTGGTATCTGAGAACCTTTTGAATAAGCTTTTTGTGCCCAAGGAATAAAAATCTGCCAAGTGGTGAACTGCAGACTATATAAAATGTTTAATAAAAGTTATCTTAGATCGTCTTTGAGCACAGGCAAACTATGTCTGTTGTGTAAAGAATGCAGCATTGTAGAGTGGGGCCCTGGGATAACATTTTTTACTGTACTGCAAATTACAGAAATTGTACTAAACACAATCCTCAAGTGACTACAACATCTGTACCTCGTTGCTGTGGGGTATTCAGAGTGAGGGAGAATGCCCCCTGATCTTGGAGCATGATTCTGTGATGCACCACAAGCTTTGTAAAAATGAACACCCTAACTTGTTTCCACTCTAAGCTATTTCTCTGTATGCATATACATGTCCTCCCTGTTGTCGCGTGCGTTTCCTCCGGGTGCTCCGGTTTCCTCCCACATCCCAAAGAATTGCTGTAGGTGGATTGGACACTCTAAATTGGCCCTAGGTGTGTGTGTGCCTTCTGTGGAAGGTTGGGTGCCAGGCTGGCAATTCGACACCATAAAACTCCACTGCCAATCATGAGCGGACAGGTGATCCAATGTGGCGACCCCTAACTCCAGAAAAAAAAAAAAAAACGGCCTCCGGGTGAGCAGCCTGCCAACCAGAAACGGCCCGAACTCAGAATAATGTAAAACAAAAAAGAATTTATTCCAATGACCCCCTCGTGGGTCCCTCTTAACCATGTCAATAATACCAAAAAGAAATTTATTAAAATTGTGGCAAACCAAAGAATGCTTATACAAAGCATTATTCAAATTATGACGTTTAACAGCATACACATGCTCATAAATATGCCTATGTAACGTACTCTCCATCTTACTTATAGAAAAGTAGTTACACCCCTGGCAAATGGCAGTGTATACCTAACCTGAACTCCCACATTCTCCTACCCTAAGTTCAGTATTTTAGAAGGGGATTACCAACCACAACCTCATGCCTTGATAAAATAAAAGCACAACATTTACACATACCACATTTAGGGGTACCTCTGTGGTCTCTTCATCCAGTTAAAGGGTGTTCCAGCAAATATTTCAGTTTTTAAAAACAAAACAAAGTTTGTCCCCTAAAGTACGAATTAATTTTGAATTGGTTTGGAATAAAACCCAGTTCTTACTAAGAATATTTTAACATCTTTGCTGAAACTTCCATATTGTAAAACCATAGAATGTGCAAAATAGCTGTCAGGGTAATCGTGGAGACTAAACTGACAAAAGTGCAGCTGAATGAAACTTCACTCTATCAAAGCTCACTTCTACTAACACAGATCACTGCTTTCAGACTGGTATTGCAAAACAGGTGCAGTGTTTGTCTTTATTTGTTTAAACTATCCAGTTCAGTTTAGCCTCACCCACACACACTTTTTTCGTCACCAGGTATGAAACTGATGCAGTACAGGGATTTGAGAAATATCACCAGTGGCAACCACCTACCATTATTAGAACATATTCTCCCATAATGTAGTGTAGGAGTAGATCTAAATTCACTAATGCTGGTCTATAAGTAGGCCATTGCTGGGATGTTAGAGTTTTGTCTTTGTTAGATCCCAGGACTATGCATTGCATGAAGGGATGGGGATGACCCTCTTTTACAGTAAGTTAGACACATGTTGAATTGCTGATGGAGGACTAAACTTATTAAGCACACACTTGCTTTGAATAGTCACTTAAACAAGCTGAGATCTCAAGGCAAATTTTTTTCTTTGTCATGGGCAAGTTCAACAGCATCATGTCATTCACCTACACTCTTTTGGGTGGTTGACAGCAGTCCAGTCTAACTTTACCACTTTGTCTTTTTTCCTTGAAAAAGTAACCAGTTAAGCTTATTGTTTCCCATGTGGTCTCCAGTATAGATTACAGACTTTTGTTGTCTGACTTCTGTTGTGAGAGCTAGAATGAAACCATAAAGTTAGTTTCAACTTACGTGTTACTATCTGTGGACTGGATCCAGTCTCTAGCAGGCTTATTATGTCTTGGCTAGTATGCTAGTTGTTTTCTAAACTGCAGGAGTGTTTTCAGCTACCTTAAACAGAGCTATGAATACTGTTATCTTAAAGAAGTCATGTTTAGATGTCTGCTCCTTTGAGTCAAAGGCTAAAGCCCTAACTGTGACCCAAGCAAACCTTGATCAATTTGTGACCATGGTACTGGAGAAGCTGACAAGAGAAGGGTAGGAGTGAATAGCCAACAGTGGTCTGCCTGTCCTGAGGGGAAAGAAGTGGCTTAACCTGCTTTATTGACAGCATGTATTGATGAGAGAGGTGCACAACATGCATTATTTGGAGAAGGAATGTGCTTTTAGCTCTGCAAACCTCAACTATGCCATAGCGTTCATTAAGTTTGTAAGAATGCTCATGCTCATAGGGAAAGGCATAGTAAGCACTTTGCAAGTGAAGATGTTAACCTCCATTAGGTGAGTTAGTTGCACATAGCAGAAAATCCCTTGGAGTACATTTGTGGTGGAACCTAGGGTATCAGCTGTCACGGGGACAGAAAAAGGACATTAAGAAAACAAAAAATCTTTACAGTCTGGCAAACCACCACTCAGTCTGTAACTTTTCCTTCCTCTGCAAGGTTATCAAGAAAGTTGATTTTGCAAGGTGGTGATGTTATTGAACTTTTAATGGTCTCTGATCTTTGATCTAGTTTCATATCCAAGCATATCCCTGAGACTGCTGTTAATAGTAACTTAACTCTTTTCTGGTCTTTCTTGATCTGTCAGCAGCGCCTTATACAATGGATAAAGATATTAATCTTCAGCATCCATGTGGTTTCTCTGGACTCCCATCCACCATCCCTAGTTGGTGCATTTCTCACCCGTCAGCACATACTCAGTGTTGTTTTGGGTATTTCCTTGGAATTGTAAGGTACTGTAGAGCTCATTCCTTCCTCCCTTTCTGTCTGTTTTATAGATGCTGCCACTAAAAGTTTATTACTAGGAAAGGTATACAGTATCATTGTTAATGATGAGGATGTTCTGTTAAATCTCTTCTTTTCATAGTAGTAGGTGTCCAGATTTTCTACCTTTGATGACAGTTCCGCCCTGCATTAGATGGCTTTTAATTGATTGAAGATAAACCTTTAACTGACCAAGGCTTTACCAGTGCTTATGGCAGGCCCCCACATTTACCTTACTTACTCCTGAAATCTTCTGTGAGGATGCTTAACTGGAGTTTGTGTCTTCAGTACAGAGTCTTGAAATTATTCTTGATAACATGCTGACATTTAGGGATCACATTTCAGTGATTGTAAAAGGCTTCATATTTTCTTCTTAGGAACGCATCTTAGAGAGAACTTGTTCCTCAGAAAATCTTGGTAGTGTTATTCATGTAGCCTTATTTGCTATAGTGCTGTCTACCTGGGGCTTACCGACTCTGATTTTGATGGTCTGCAGTGGATCTGGAACTCTGTAGCAAAGATACTTGTCATTTCTTCCCACTTGGAGCATATCTCCATTCTCTAAAAGGACTCACTGGTTCCTCATTGCAACTTGGTCACACCTTTTAAGTTGTGTCTTCTCTACCACGTCTTACACAGCCAGAAACCTGCATACTTGAAGGGGCTGTAAGGGTGCATTGCATGCAGTGCATCAACGGACATTCTTCTCGTAAGGGCTACAGTTAGTTCCCAAAGGGCATATTTAGAATTTTAGGAGGCATTCTGTCTCCTTTCACATCCCATCCCTGTGAAATGAGTACCTTGCTTGATTTGGCTAACTGACTCCAAAGCCTCTTTTGGTGTGTCCCTTAAGTACTTCTTTAGAATGGTATATTTTTAGCCATTGCAGAAAAAAAATTCAACCTAGAAAAATATTTTTTTGGTGAATTTTTACAGTCGACATTTTATGCTATAAATTTAAACATTCTCATTTAGCCAGCTTTTTTGTGAACTTACCTGATAACCTTTTATGGTTAATAGCCTTCTTCCCTTTGTGTTTCTTACTAGTTAGCATGTTCCTTTGAGCTGACATTCTTTCATCTGCCGTTACTTTTTTCGTGTGTACCATTTATTGTTTTAATAACTGCGGTGGTGGTGGTGCTGCGGTAGCGTTGTCGCCTCACAGTAAGACGTTGTTCTGTTCGATTCTCAGCTAGAGCGTCTTCTCTGTGGAGACATGCATGAATGGATGTACCTTCGTTGAAGGTTGTGCGTCAGGGCTGGCAACTCGGCATGTAAAAATCTACTGCCAATCATTAGCGGACCGGAGTTCCGCTGTGGTGACCCCTAACTGGGAAAAGCCGAAGGACACAACAACCATTTATTGTTTTACTTTAGCTCAGTTATTGTTTATTTGTAAAGTGGTTGGGCTTAGGCAGTTAAATCATTAAACCTTTAACCTGTTTCAGAAACATATATGGCTTGGTTCTTATTTATTCCACCATCAGGTTGAATGCTTTAGCCATTTCTGCACATCACTAACATTGGAGGGCAGCACTTGCTCGTCAAGCAGGTCCTTAAAGCAGTTCTGCATTTCTGCCTGGCTTTGAAGATCCCCTCTTCTTCTTGAGGACTGCACCTTATGATTAACAGACTTTCCTTTCCTGTGTTTGAAGCCACTTGTTTTGCAACCTTGAAGTTTGTTGCTTGGAAAATGCCTTTTTGATGGCCATGACTTCTGCTCAAAGAATCTCAAAGCTTCAGGCCTTTATCTCTAGGGAGCTGCGCCTGGACTTACTCAACCCATTTTTCCTCCCAACTGTGGTGTAGAAGTTTGTAAAGTCACTGTCCCCTTATGGCAAGTTTTGAACAAGCTTTGCATTAGTGTGATGCATTCACAACTGAAGGAAATTAGAACCAATGGAGCAAAAGGTGTACATTTTGTGCAGTCTGTTGTTTTCATGGTGGAAATCTTAGAGACTTTGCTGTGTAGAATATTAATGACTCTGGACCCTGCAGAAAATAATATGCTACATTTCTGTCTGGAAAGCCTGGATGAATCAATTGTAAATGTGAGAGTTAGCCTGGCTACCATGCAGGCTGAAATGCTGTGTGCCTAGCTTTTAATCATGGAAGAACTTCAACATGAGAATTTATTTGCTTATATATGTATATTGGTTGTTTACTAAACAGTCGGTAAGTAAAGCCTGTTGTTACTTCAAGAGGATGATAAATCAGTGCATCTCATAACTGCCATGAGATACAGGATGCTTATCTGAATGTGATCCATTTTCATGGCCCTCCATTTTGCCATTTTTAGTTAGGTCTATGCATTAATCCACTGACTTCCTCATGATGTTCATTATGTTTCACTGTTGCAGTCATTGCACTTGAATTATCCTGCTGGCAGGCTACCCGCAGTCGACGTGAATTCCAAAGTCCTGGTCCGGCGTCGGTTGCTGTTGCCTCTTCGTTGACGTCAGTGCGCCCGAGGTATATAAGATGCCGCTGACGCCATTTTCTCCAGTCTTTCTTGCCGCGCGGTGCCCAAAGCAAAAGCAGTTTGCAAGTGCCGGTCGGCCGACTCCTGAGATTTTTGAGATTGAATTTCAGATGTCTTCAATAAAGCTAAGTACCCCATTGGGGAAACATTTTTCTTGCTCCAGACCGATGTCAGAAAAAGTTGACAATTGTATTTCTTGTGGGAAGCAAATACCTCATGAGGATTTTCATTCTTACTGTATTCCTTGCCTAGGCCCTGACCACGACATTGCTAGTTGTCGGTTTTGTGCTAGATTTAACCAACGCACTATTAAGCGTCGGTACGATTTTGCATTTCATTACTTTGGCCAAAGGTTTAACTATATAATGCCGTCGGAACAGCCGACGACCGGAGTCCATAAAAAGCACAAGGAAAAAGAAAAGGACAGGCATCCGAGGTCCAAAACCGACGACGAAGCCTCCTCTAGGCCAGTCGCCGGTTCTCAGTGAGGCGCTTTCGCAGCCCATGACACCCACTACCTCAGAGCCACAGGCCGCCTCCGACTCCCACGTGGAGACAACTAGGCCTCTGGATACTCAAGGTATTGGGCCTTCGGAAACTAATCCCTCAGATGGGTCTGGAGCTGCTGAGCAGGCATCTGCTTCTGAGGGTGTTTTCAGACCTACACAGCTTTATATCAAGCCAACCTCAGCATCCAAGACAAAGGCAAAGACTAAAACAGCTTTAAAGACAAAGAAACAAGTACAGCATTCTCCTGGACAGACTTCCATGCCTAAGAAACAGATGCTCAAAATGGCCGAAGACCTAATTACTTTGATAAGGGGTTCCCATTCCCCTCCTGATAAAAGGCCTAGGCAAGACACTGAATATGATTCCTCTGATCAGGTTTCCATTTCATCTGACTCCTCTTCTGAACAGGGATTCTCTCTTCATCCCTATGAGGACTCTGATGCTGAAGAATGTATTCCTTCAGCCTCTCCTCCTGAGGATTATTCCTTTTGGGAAACCCTGCATACCATGAGGGAGCATTTTCACTGGGAGAGCCAAGATTACTCAGAATCTAAGAAAAGGCTCAGAGATTTTCTTTTATTGCCTCAACACAGACCTCTTGCTATTCCACCTGTACTAGACATTGTTGATGATGTATTTTCAGAGTCCAGTCTGTCTCCTGACTCTTTACCCCCTGCACCAGTTAAGCCAGATAGGTACTAGAGGGTTCCAGATTCACATAAATTTCTATATAAAAACCCTGCTGCTGACCCAGAAACTATATATCAGGGTCCCAAAGGGGTCAAGGCTTCCACTGCAAAAAAAAAACTGGCCCCTCTGATAGGGATTCTAGAGCACTGGACAGATGGGGGAAAAAAGTTTACACCTCTGCTACTTTGGCTGTAAGGGCTTTAAGTTGCCAGTTTCATATGCTTAAATATCAGCAATACCTAATGTCTCTGCTAAAACAGAAAATGCTGACAAACTCTGAATGTCCTGTAAACAAGGAAATGCAGGATTTATTGCATGCAGCTGAACAAGTGGGAAAACATATTTTGCAATGTGCTTTTGATTCACTAGAGGCCTCTTGCAGGGCAGCTGTTACAGGCTCTGTCATTCGAAGGCATGCTTAGTTAAAGGAACAGAATCTGCCTGATCATGTTAAAGCAAAATTATTGGATGCTCCTTTACAGCATGATACTTTGTTTGGTGTTAAGGAAAATGGAGGATAAAGCGAAATCTATGCAGACAGTAAAGGATTTCTTACAGGTTCAGCCTCCCAAATTTAGCAGGAACTGGCCTTCTAAGAATTGGTCCTTTCCAGTGTCAGACAGCCCACAAAGAGGCAGATACAGATGCCCTAGAGGCAGATCTCAGCCCCAAGGCTCATACAGGCCTAAACAATGGGGTGCTTTTACCTCCAAAAGCAGAGAAGACAAATCACAGCCATATAGGAAACAGTCCCAATGACTTCCCACTGCCAATGCCGAGAAGACAAATCACAGCCATATAGGAAACAGTCCCAATGACTTCCCACTGCCAATGCCAAGCACTTATCTTTTGGCAGCACCCTTAGGGGGAAACCTAGCATTTTTTTCACAAAATTGGCACATGATCACCCAGGACAAATGGGTGCTGAATATTGTTTCTCAGGGCTACAGGTTCCATTTTCACACCCTGCCAAAGGCAAAAGGTATGCCAGACCTGCCACACAATCAATGGGCAGAGGCACAAAAACAAATTTCTTCTCTCATGGACATGAGGGCTGTTCAGCGAGTACCACAGCAAGAGCAAGGACAAGGATTTTACTCCAGGCTTTTCTTGGTACCCAGAAAGGACAAAGCATGGAGACCAATACTGGACCTGTCTATTCTAAATACTTTTCTGGACGTTCCAAAATTCAAAATGTTGACACTGCAGCAACTTCCGCCCATGCTGGGCAAGAAGGCTTGGCTCATAACTTTGGACCTCAAAGAGGCATACCTGCATGTCCCAATCAGACAATCTTGCAGAAGATACCTCAGATTCATAGCTGGCTCAATGCACTACCAATTCTCTGCACTGCCCTTTGGCTTATCTACTGCGCCCAGGGTCTTCACAAAATGCCTGGCACCAGTAATTGCATTTTGCAGACAAAGAGGAATTCAAATTTATCCCTACTTGGACAACTGCTTTATTCAAGCAGAGAGCAAGGACATTCTACTAAAGCATCTGGCGTTTGTAAAAAGATTACTAATTTGCCTGGGGTACACAGTAAACGAAAAGAAATCAAAACTAGTACCCTCTAAAGAGATAATATTCCTGGGTGCAAGGTTAAATACAACTGCCCAGATGGCTTATCTCACGCCAGACAACAAAGGCAACTGACTTATTACTTCGAAAAGATGGCAACAAAAACCCAGTTACCTGCAAGAAAAATTCTGCAGGCTTTGGGCTTCATGGCATCCTGCATTCTGCTAATTCCATATGCAAGACTGCATATAAGGAAGCTACAATGCTATCTAAAAAGTGTTTGGACTCAACATTGCCACAGCCTGGAAGCATTAATTACCCTCATTCCCTGCCTGCAGCAGGAGTTTCAATGGTGGGCACTGGCCTGTCACCACAACAAGGGACAGCCATTCACTTTACCCACAGCCAGGCAGACACTAACAACAGATGCATCGGATTACGCCTGGGGGGCACACATGGCAGGAAAATGTGTTCAGGGCACGTGGCCCGCAAGCCAAATGCATCTTCATATCAATCAAAAAGCTATGATAGCTGTGCAGAATGCCCTGACAGCCTTCAAGGATCTACTCCATCCAGGACAACTGTTGCTAAAGACTGACAATACTACAGTCATGTGGTACATAAACAAGCAAAGGGGCACACATTCCTACCCCCTCTGCAGGCAAGCCATGACTTTGTGGAACACAGCATTGACTTATCAAGTGCATCTGCCAGCACAATTCCTGCCAGGAAAGACAAATACTCTGGCAGATGAACTAATCAGAAACCTCATGGACCCTCCCGAGTGGAAATTAGATCCACAAGTCTTCAGCGTGATAACAAGGAAATGGGGATGCCCAGACATAGATCTATTTGCCTCCCCTCACAACTGCCAACTACAGAGATTCTGCACAGGGACTTATCACAAACAAGCTTGGAGGGTGGATGCTCCATCATTCAGCTGGAAAAACCTTACAGTATATGCCTTTCCTCCACTGCCTCTCCTCCCCAAGGTACTCCTAAAGGTCAGACAAGAGAAGCCAAAAATGATACTGATTGCCGCAGACTGGCCACACCAGCACTGGTACCCAATCCTAAAGAGCTTGTCTCAAGGCCCAGCTTGGACTTTACCTCAAATTCCTCATCATCTGACCCAACAAAACAATCAGATCCTGCACAGCCAACTCAGAACATTAAATCTGGCTGCATGGCGAATAATATAACCACTCAGAACACACCTCTCTCTAAAGCAGTTATGGATGTTATTTTGGAAGTCAGGAAGCCCAGCACCAGAAAATCTTATGCAGAAAAATGGAAGAGATTCTGTGCTTGGAACCAGGCACAAGGAATTGACCCGCTTGTTCCAAATATTCCTCAGATTTTACAATACCTAACTGAGATGCTGGACAAAGGCCTATCCTTCTCATCAATTAAGATCCATGCCTCTGCCATTTCAGCTCATTACAATACGGAACCACCTATTTTTTCACATCCACTGCTAAGGCAGTACCTCAGAGGGGCCAAAAACATAAGACCCCCAAGGAGAGCACCGATACCTACATGGGACCTCAATTTTGTCTTGGAAAAGCTCACATTGCCTCCTTTTGAGCCAGCCAATACAGCCGAGATAAAATTCTTATCATGGAAAACAGCTCTGCTCCTAGCAATAACTTCAGCAAGAAGAGTCTCAGAGTTATAGACATTAATGGCTGTGGAACCTTTTATCATTTTCCATCCGGACAGGGCTTCTCTAAGGACAAACCCAACATTTATGCCAAAGGTAGTATCCAGTGGGGCTCTTAATCAAACCATTCATTTTGCCTACTTTTTATCCAAATCCCCAGAATAAAGGGGAGAGACTTCTGCATTCTTTGGACATACACAGACAGCTACGCTTCTACTTGGACAAAACTAAAGCTTTCAGAAAGACTGAGCAACTTTTAGTGGCATATGCTGCAGGATCACAGGGAAAGGCTATCTCAAAGCAGACTACTTCAAAATGGATAGGACACTGCATTCGTTTCTGCTATGCACAACATGGCAAATCAGTGCCTAAGGCCATTAGGCCACATTCGACCAGGGCAGCAGCCACCTCAGCAGCCTTCCTCAGAGGAGTACCAAGCAAGGATATTTTGGAGGCTGCAACTTGGACTTCAGTGCACACTTTTACCAAGCACTACCACTTACCTCTTTACTCTAAATCCAGAGCAGGCTTTGCCACTGCAGTTCTGCAGGGCCTCATAGCCACTCCTAATTCTATTTAGACCCAGCCACCCAACCTCAGCTTTGGGATTCAACCCAAGTGTAATGACTGCAACAGTGAAACACGATGAACATAGTACAGTTGTGTACCTACCATAAATGTAGATGTTCGAGTGTATTCACTGTTGCAGTCCAGGTTACCCACTCACCATCCCCCTTTCTTTGCTGGGACTTATCTGTACTTCTCTATTCTATACAACCTATGTGGTGTATTTGCTTGTAGATGAAGGTTTTGTTTATTTTAGTGCATGCTTTTTATAAGCAATGTTTTTAGCCTACCCTTTTGGGGGCACCTGACATCTGGGGCAAGAAAAACTGAAGAAAATGGCGTCGGCTGCATCTTATATACCCCTGGCGCACTGACGTCAGGGAAGGGGCGACAGCAACTGATGCCGGACCAAGACTTTGGAATTCAGGCTGACTGCGGGGTAGCCTGCCAGCAGGATAACCCAAGTGTAATGACTGCAACAGTGAATACACTCAAACATCTACATTTATGGTAGGTACACAACTGTACTTTCTACCCCCAGCCACTGACCACCTTAGATTCTGCTTACGAGTCTTTATCCCATATGTTTCAGCAGCACAAGGAGATGCGTAGTACCAGCAGTTTTTCAACGCTGGTAAATTGGTATTCATGACTTGTCAAACTGTCATTATGAGCAGTCCTTATGTGAGTAGTTTTTGATAGAGAATGCAGTGACATCTGACACTGTAACAAGGAGGTTCGCGTTGTTTTTAGTTCTTCATATGACTGAAGAAGGCATCTACACTTGTTACTTGGTGCAGCCACCGCATTCCACACCTAGATGAGAAGGGTAGTCATGAAATACTTGGCCCTGTGCCTCTCATATTTCCTCCAAACATACAGATGGGGAAATAATCAATGTAGGCAGCAGACTGCCAGCTCTTTGACAGTATTGACATGTGAATAGCAAATTAATACCATGGCAAGAAAACCTGCACATCATAAGAGGCAGTAAAGAAGAAAGAAAGAAAGAAAAAGGAAATGGATTTGTTGAGTTGCGTGGAAATTTGATTCACAATTGTTTATTCGTACTGATGCTTTCAGTCCCATGCTTTTCCTGATGCCTCACAAGACTCTAAGCAGGGTGGTTTTTCCTAATTTGCTTTCAGGGTTTTATACCTCAGAAACAGCTGATTTCATAATTTGTGTTTTACTGTGGATGGGGAATATTAAGTTGATGTTCATTTGCGTTTTTTATTGGCTGTATATGGCATGCTGTTTAAGCGTTTGTGCTACATTTCTTCCTTTTGTTATCTTTTCCAGGTTTTAAGGGCACTGGAAAGAGTGGAGTATTGGTTGAGTTTAGCAACCTGTCCTTTTATTTCCGTTCTTACCGGGATCTGACACTTGAGGAGCTAGATTCGGTGTGCGAGTACCTACACCAACGAGTGATGAAGCAAGAGAAAACAGGCCTTTTCCAACTTCAGGCATGTTTCAGAGCCTTCCGAAGGTGGGTACTAAGCAGTGATGAATGCTGTTTTTGCACAGTGTCAATTTCTGAATGAATGAGATTTGCGTCCTCATGCTTAGCACATGAGGGAAGATATGCTATTTAATGCTTTAAGTGGTAAAATACGAGCTGTTCAGCTTGAGGACCCTAAACCTTGCAGGTGATCAGGTGATGTACTAAAAGCACATAGCTTGTACTTGTTAAATAATAAGTCAGGCTTTTTAGATGCCTAGTAAAATCTGTCACCATAGTAGCTCCTTGAAATTAGAGAGCAGTGCGAACATGTTTAACAGGGAGCTACTGTGAAAAAGTTTATTTATTTATTTTTTACTGAAATAAAGGATGTGTCTGGGTGGTAGAGTTGCTTTGAAAATTTCTCGTGAAGACAGAAGGAAGGAAGAAAGCATATAAAGAATTATGATGGGATTTCCAATTATAAAAAATCTTTTTTGAGTTAAGGGTGTAAGGAAATTCATCTTGAGAGCAGAACTCAAGAGGTGAATCTTGGCATCCATGACAAGAGCACAGTTTATGACTGGTAACCTAATCATAATTCTTTGTAGTGCTTGGAGCATTATCTGTTCCACATACTACTAGTTACAGAAAAAAATATACGAGTGCAAAGTGTTTTACCAGCTTTCAAAGCCTTTGAAAGTATGTAAAATACTTTAGCATTGTCAGAGAGACAGCAGACAGTGTGGCAGAGTGAAGTTCTGACAGCTTTACCTTCTGCCTCTGTTCTTGTATGAGACCCAGTCTTACAGCACTTAGAGATGCCTAAACTTTTGTTAAGCATCCTAAGTGCTGTTACAAGTGGGTCCCACATTATTGAAGCACTTAAGAAGTTTGAGTTTCCACATATCAGAGTATAATCTCAGCACTCCATGCGCTATAGAAAGTCTTTATCTTGCCCTTCATTAGTTATGCACTTGCAGGAAAGTATGCCACTGTGACTTCTTAAAATTTTATGTATACAGTGTCACATTTCTATAATGTGTATGCGGTAGTTTGTAGCTTGCAGTGCTGCATGCAGTTACAGGAGTGTACTACTTCAGATGTTGTGAATTACATGGCTGCTTATTGTTTTGCATGTGCAAAGGCAGCTTTAAGATAATGAGCTGCGTTGCAGTCCATTACATCCACTGACACTTTACAGCCATGTAGAAGTCACAAGATGGAATAATGTATTTGTAAGAACTTCCTTTATATGCAGTTACATTAAACTTTCACATGAACACACACACACACATATATATATATATATATATATATATATATATATATATATATATATATATATATACACACACACACACGCCAGGCATTGGATGCCCCAAAGATGTTCCTCACATTTTTATGTACCCTTAAAATTTCACTTACAGATTTTGAAAATCATTACCTCTACATCCAAGCATTTCTCCTGGGAATTTTTTCTATAATGTATTATATTTATTGACCTACTTATTTATTTTGCATTGTAAATTACCACTAATGTTTGATCAAATCATTAAATCCTAAGTGCTGCTGTGGAAGATCGGTTTACATGTATAGGCATTCCAGTATGCAAATGCAGGATGCAGTACCATTTATGATATGTTAGAACTTGCTCTCCAAGTATTTTCGGTTTCTAATACTTTGAGGGGAATGCACCCCATTCCTAAGTCAAAGTATGATTAAAGTTTATGAAATTAGTTATTGTTTAAATATTTGTTAGTGAACTGTGCTCTTCACAGCACCCACAATGTGCCCAGAATTGGCTACTTCTGTAATTCATATGGAGTTGCATGTATCGGTAGCATATCTAAATGCGGCTGCAAATTCTTTTTATAATACCCATTGCTTCTACTATTCTTGAAACTGTCTGGGTATCCTTCCACACTGCCTTTATTTCTGCTTGCAAATCCTGGAATTTTATGACTTTGTCTCTGTATGTAAGACACTATAATCACTGGGTGTGGCTATTTCAATCAGTGCTACTTTTGTCGTCTTTTCATTTACTGCTACATCTGTTTTTTCCCGTGAGAGAGCTTAAATTTGGATGAATACTTTTCATATAACATCCTCCTCACAATTTCCTGAGCTGTGGCGGAGGAGCAAAACCCTCAGAGAGGAATTCTATTCTAACAGTGACCTCATTGCGATGCTTACAGTTGACGCTTCATTTCTGGGCTGGGGTGCACTTAACAGAATGGCACAGCATTAGAGAATAGTGCCTTTCAGAATCCAGACTCTGTCTTTCTGTTGAAAAGAAAGGCTGTGATTGCCATCGTTAATATATATTCCTCAAGAACATTAGTCTGTCTTTCGGTACCTTCCAGAGCACTTCCAAATAAATAAGTACCTATTTTGGGGAACCTTTTTCTGTATTATTTTCACTGTCGCATTAAACTGTATTTGTATATTTAGGACATGTTTTCGTTCATATTTTATCAGTTGCTGTTCCCTTGAGTCCATAATATCCTGAGAAAAACTGGCAAACAGATATCTTTGCAGAAGAAAAGTCAACCAGAAGACTGTTATCTGTGGTGTCTCTTTAGTTTGGGAGAGAACCACCAATTATTTTCCTGTAACAGTTGTGTGACTTTAATAAAATGTTCTGTATTATGCTCACCTCTGTGCCTATGCAAGCCTAGCCATAACAATTCCCTGGCTATTTCTTCCCACAATATTTACTTCCCTGGACCCCTGTCTAGCAGGGCGACTGACGTGATCCCTGGGGTAAATTTCCTATCTACCATCCAGTCATCAAGGTTCCTTTTGAAGAGGGCCAAGGAGGCGCTCTGCTTGACATGTATGGGCAGTCTATTCCAGAGTATGGGGAGTCTCTGGGTCAGGAACCTATCCCTCCAGCATGTTTTGTTCATTGTGATGACAAGGTTTAGGTCCCTGGAGTGTGTGGCTCTAATGGATTGGGATTTCTTTAAGTGTAGCATGTCCAACAGCTCTGGGTTTGACATGGTCTTGTATGTTAAGCAGAGATCGCCTCTGAGTAGAAGATATGTGACAGAGTATAGCTGGGGTTTTTTTTAGTCGGTCAGCATAGGACATCTGCTTTAGGCCTGTGATTCTTTTAGTGAGGTGTTTCTGCTGCCTTTCCAGTTGTTGTAGATGTTTTGTGAGGTACATACCAAATGGGCCGTTGTACTCTATGATGGCTCTAATGAGGGATGAGTACAGTGGGACAATGACCTCCTTTTTTCTGGATGAAAAGCCCTTAGTGATGAGGTGTGCCACATAGAAGGATTTCCTGACTGTTGTGGAGATGTGGTTATCGAAGGTGAGACCACTGTCCACCTGTGTTCCCAAGTCTCTTATCACACTTTCGGTGTTTGGTGTACTGCCACCTATGTAGTAATTCATGGGTACTTGGTTTTTCCCAAAGGGGTAATTATACACTTCTTGCCACTGAGCTTGAGCCCATGGCTCTGGCACCAAGCATCTGTTTCTGTAAGGCCCTTTTGTAGAATATCCATATCATTTGGAGATTCAGTAATGGCTCCCAGTTTGCAGTCGTCTGCGAACTTTGTTAGCCAGAGTCCCTAAGTGTTCACCTGTACATCAGAGAAGTAGATGCCAAACAAGAGGGGTCCCAGGACTGAACCTGAGGTACTCCACTTGTCTGGAGCTGGATTTGGCTACTTTTATAGTGTGGGTTCTGTCAGTAAGTCAGTTGGCAACCCATCAAGTGATGTAGGGATTTATGCCCAGCTTAGTAAGTTTATCTATGATTCCAGAGTGGGGGATGGTGTTGAATGCCTTGGCGAGGTCCAGATAGGCTGTGTGGACCACCTTACCCTCGTCCATGGCTCTGGAGACTGATTCAAAGAAGTCAAACAGGTTCAGGAGACACGATCGGCCCTTCATGAAACCAAACTGGGTGGGGTCCAGTGTTTGAAGGTTGCCAATGTCTTTGTTTATAAGTTCCATGATAATACATTCCATGGCCTTGCAGATCAGGCTCGTCAGACTAATGGGACGGTAGGTCCCAGGATCCAAGGTGGTTCCCCCTTGTGGAGTGGGATAATTGAAGCTGTGCGCCACTCAGTGGGCGCAAAGCCTGAGGTGAGGCTATGGTTAAACGTGACACTTAGGTGAGGTGAAAGTTCATTTTGTAGTTCATGTAGTACACAGCCTGGGATGTCATCTGTTCCCATGGATGCTGTATTCTTAGCTTTGGAGAGTGCGGTTTTTACCTGTGTGGCCATGATTACCAGAATTTGGCAATCTTTCGGTATTGAGATGGGCCCTTTAGGGGGTGAGATGGGGGTGAAGGTGGCACTGAATCGATCTGCCAGGATATTGGCAGTGTCCTTGGGATCAGTATATTTAATGCCATTTTGTTGTAGCTCAGAGCAAATCTGAACATTGCCATTTAAATTGTTGACATATCTGTAGAATGCCTTGTGGTTGCCTTTAGAATCTTTAGCAATTTTATTTTCGTAACTAGCTTTTGAAGATTTTATGAGGGATCTCAGCTTCTTACTGAGGCTGGTAAGGGAGTTTTTTGCATCCTGGGATTTTCCTATTTTCTGCAACAGTTTCTTCCTTCTGTTGTATAGTTTGTGTATGACAGCGGACCTTTTGGAGGCGAGCATCTTGGTTCTATTTGGGATGGCACGATTCATGCACCAGTGAATGTTGCTAATACAGTGCTTTAGTGCAGGATTCGGCAGTCGAACTTTCAATTCCTGTCTGCATGGGTGTCATGAAGTTTGTGACATCTGACTTGAGTAGCATGAAGTTAATCCCTGCCTATTCAAAGGAGAGTATCCCCTATAAAGGAAAAAAAAGACTCAATGATATAACTTCATTATATGTGTGATTTAATAATCAGAAGCGCAGTCACTAAGTACTGAACTTAGAGTAAAACAGTGATGGTCAAAATTCAGTTTTCACTGTCAATATTTTAGCAGGAGAGCTTCAACCCTTTCAGTGCCCAGCATGAAGGGATGTACCTTGTATACCCCTGCTACTCAAATATGCTAACTCTGACATCATCATCATTTCACATTGCAGTATTTCATAGAATTCACTTTTCTCAATCTCAGTTTTTAAACACGCATTAAAGAAATCTCATTTTGTAACTGCACCTTAAAATGTTGATCCCCATTTATTTGCAGTTAAGCCCGACACCTGGAAAAAAGGCTTAAGATGTAGTAGTCAGAAGATTTATTAGTCAAAGAACCAGTAGGCCGGGATTAAGAGGCCATTGCAACTCCACTGGTCCTGCCAAGGCCTGAGGGACGTCAGTATAGGTGAGGCCTTGGCTTGTCCACCTTCTTTCCCTTGACCTTTGTCTACTGTGTCCCCATCTGTGCTGACTTTATCAGTGACTGACCATGGAAGCTCATCTTTGGTAAATGACCAGGCCTTTAGTGAACTGAATGAGACATTCAGACTGGATTCCGTTTAACAGGTGCCTGTGCCAGATATCCAACTTTTGCAGATTTTTGATTTGCCATCAGATGGGTTTTCCCCAATGATTTCCCATATATTTTTCTGCAGGAAGCTCCTAATGGACCACTGTTAAGCTTTTCGGATTCACCATTTTAGTTACAGGAAGGGGCACCTTCAGTTTTTCTTGCGGGCTGATTCATAAGGGCTAGGTGCTTATCCTGTCTGTCATTCCTAGCCTTTGCAACTTTTTATTTTTGCAGAATTGCTAAAGAAAACATGACTTTTTGGCACAGAATTACTCCTTGTCAACCTTCAACATCCAGGACAGACTCCTCCATTAAAGAGGAAGTAGTCTTTGTCTCTCTCTCTCTCTACCTCCTGAATCCTTGGATTTGGAGTTTACAAGGAGGATCGGTTTAACTTACTAAAGGTCTTCTCCCCTGTAGGTTGTGACACAGATGACAAAAGAAGCCATGTCATTGCTTGATTTCTCCTTTTTGGGTGGTACTGGTCCTGATGAGGGATGATTTTATGTGGGGTTCTAAAGGGTTGCCTGAGTCTCTCTCATAAGTTTTGGGGAATGGAGGACTGAAACCTAGAACAGTATTTCTAGTATTCCAGGCTTTGAAGATACACTTGCATCACCTTCTTTAAGTTTTTTTTTAAAGTCTGGCTGTCAGCCCACAGAAAGATTTAATTCTGCAGGGTCTTGGAATCTTGTAAATGTCTTTGCAAGGACCCTGTAACAGATCTGTTTTCCATGTCCATAAATGCTTTGAGTTTCCAGGCTGGCTAAAGTACTAGGTAGATTTGGCAAAAAGGTGTATGCCTCTTCAGCATTGACCTTTAGAGCTTTTAGTTGTTAGAGCCACATTAAGTATCAAGAGGACAGCCTGTAAAGTTATGGGATATGAAGCCACAAAGAAAAAAAATACTAGTGTTATCCAAGCAACATTTAAGGTGGGAAAGGATGCAGTGAAGTGTGGGTGTGATAAAATCGACAGCTGCAGAAACAGTGTAGCGACATGTGCAGTTATACACAGGCTGAGAATCATGGCTCTACCTGTTACTGTTAGGGAGCTGTTGGATGCCCTCTGGGTAAGAATTTACTTTTGGTGTCCCTTTTCAAGAAATATTTAAGAAATTGGAAGAGTAATATGTTAAGACGTTGTTTCCTTTACATGTGCTTAGGTACAAAGAACAACTGTTCTACTAAACCACTGGCTGTTTTGTAGAAAGGATTCTAAAGCTGGACATTTCAGAGCAGTACTTATGAAGGGCAGAGGCCCGAAAGCGCTCATCACTTGTATGTCTATTTTTAATAAACAGAAGGAGTTGGTATTCGAGCAGTGTCCAGTCTTATTGGTTTTTGGTTATGAAACAAAGCAGGTCTGGGGAAGTGGCACAGGCAAAACTAGGCAGCAAGGGTGTGTGCGCATGCATGTGTGTGTGCATTCGAGGGCAGAATTCTCTTCCTGCTAAAGAGTCGCAGGTAGTTTTTACTGTTTTCAAAACCTACCTCTTCCTCTCCTCTTCCCTTTCCTTGTCTTTCCCATACCATCCCACATCCTGGATAAGAGGTTTTCCAACTTCAAAACATGTTGATTCAGAATCACATCAGAAATGGATAAACAAAACAAGACTATATATGTAGGCTACAAAATTGAATTTACAGCCTTTCCTTCCCCGCCTGGGAAAGCTTCCCATTGCCCAGATTAGAAGGAAGTAACATAGCCAGTCTTTGTTCATCTCGTGCAGTATGAGGCCAAAGAGAGGATCCTCCTGGAACAAGGAAAGGGGTTCTACTTCATGCTGTTTCTGGGAGGCCCATTCTGCAGTGTTTTAAGAGTAATCTGGTTCATAGTATAAAAACACTGCATCCACTGTTTGTGACACTGGATATCTTAATGATCCTATGTATGAATGTTTTTACTTGCACATACCCCATCCACAAGCACCAGACAATATCTGAGTTTAGGGGCATAAAAATCAAATATTTCCACTTTACTTCCTTATCCTTTGTTCTACCTACAGTGCACAGAGTCTTTACCAAGTGTTTTGAATCAGAATGTGCTCATTTCAATGTTCAGAGATTCATATAAGTTTATACGTGATTACTAGGCTAATGGCACAAGAGCATTTACAAGCTTAGCCAATAATACTCAGGATATGACAATATTATATCTCAATTCCCGATACATGAGATGGGATAGTATCAGGTCTTTGGGTGTTGGAGCCTGGAGTCATTTTACAGACTACCTCTGTTCATAGGGGACATGGGCAGTACCTCTGGAGTGAATTTGACGTTCCCCATCCATTTATCCAGATTCTTTTCGAAGAGAGTGAGGGACAGGCTTTGTTTTATGAGGATGGGAAGTCTATTCCATAGACAAGGTAGCCTTTGGGTACAAATCTGTCTGTCCAGCAAGTTGTGCTAGAGTCAGACATAAGGTTCAAGTCCATGGATTGCGTAAACCTTGTATAATTTTTCATGCAACTATATAACATTTTCATCGGGGCTGGATCAGAGAATGCCTTGTAGGTCAGGCACAAGTCCCCTCTCAAACGGTATGAGAAGGAGCAGAGGGATGGGGCCTTTAGTCAGTCTGCATAAGACGTGTGTTTTAGTGAGAAACCTCTGGGGCTGGTCCAGTTGGTGCAAGTGCAGTTTAGGTGCATGCAAAAAAAAAAGAGTATTGTACTCTATTATGGACCTGATGAGGATAGAGTACAATGGCACAATGACTTCCTTTGATCTTGATGTCATCCCTTTACTTATAAGTTGAGAACACAGAAGGATTTCCTCACTACTGTAGCTACCTGGTGGTCAAAGTTTAGGTTACTGTCTCTCTGATGTCCTTCTATTCATATGTTGCAGTATTCATAACATGAGGGAGTCCGCAGCTGTCTGACTTGTGCATCCGGCCAGTATACAAAAGTCTAACACTACTGTAAGGTATGTGCGACGTCACACACAGCATTGGCCCTACGTCAGTCATAAAATGACATTGGGTATAAAGCGGATGTTAGCACGTATCAATCGTCAGAACTTTTCTGCCGCCAGTCAGATTGTCTTCTCCAGTCATCAGTCTTCAGAGAAGTTACAGATTCCGATCAGATAAGTGCCCCTTTGGGTTTTCTCGTTATTGCTTTGTGTTCTACTTTTGTTGTTGAGGTTACATGTCAGTTAGGAAGGGCAAGTGTCAGTCTGGACGGCAGATTCCACATAGACTCCCACAACCTTTGTCTCTTTAGCCTAAGCCTCAATCACAACCATACCTCTTGCTCGATTTGCAAGACCTTTGTTCCCAAGATCTTGCATAGTCGTTTAGCTTTCCTTAAATTGCACCTAGAAAATCAGCACCTTAAGTGCCAGCATGCGATATGGAAGCTACATCAGGTCTTTCAGGTGAGCCACTGATTAAGAAAGCCAAGACATTTAGGCCTGACTTACCCACTGCTCTGCCAATTCCAGACGGCTCTCCCAAGGCGGATGTTTGCTCGCAGACCATTTCACAGTCTGGCGAACCTTCCACGGGTACCATTGTGGAGGTCATGAAGGATCCTACTTAGCACATCTTCTGGGGATACGCAGGTGTCTGTTTCGGATATAGGGGTGAACCCAGGTTCATTGTTATTGAAAGCCCGCATGGCATCCCTCAAATCATTGTTCGCAAAGATGTCCTTACCAAATATTTTAGAGTGCAGGCCGAAATCGGGTCTCTCGTCCTTCCACCTCATGGATGTTCCACAAAAGCAACTGAAGACCAAGCATGCTTCTCCTATTTCCCAAGAACAGCCTGCAGATTGGCAGGCGCTGTTTAATGCTTTCATGGCCCTGAGGCAATCTTCTCTCTCCCTTCTCCCTCCCTTCCTCCTGCTCCTCCACACAAGAGGTTTACTGTGAAGATTTCATCAAAAGAAGATGATTCCAGTGGGGAAGAGTCCTTGGCATATTCTGCCCAAATTTTATCACCCTTTAGGATATGCTTCCCCAGAAGAGGAGTCAAATGGCACAGATTCTCCAGGAGAGGATATTTCCTTTCAGAGAAACCATCATTAAAATCAGGCAGTTCTTCAAATGGGATTGCTCACAGGTGTCAGACATTCAAAAAAGGTATTATGACCTTCTTCAGGTGGATTCCCCTTCCCCATCTGCCCCCCCCCCCCCGTACTGCAGGCATTTTTATATGCTTTCTCAGTAGCCGCTAAGTGCCCTGACTCCCAACCTCCTGCCCCTAAAAGGTCAGACAGGTTCTTATAATGTGCCAGAGGATTCCAAATTTCTGTTTAAATGTGCCTCTGCAGACCCTGCAAAGATTTCTATTTCAGCTGATAAGACTTCCAAGATGTTGCCCTCCACTTCCCTCCTCCCATCAGACAAGGAGTGTACAGTTATGGAGAGGTTGGGGAAGAAAGTTTATACTTCTGTAGCTCTGGCATTTAGGACCATAAACTGCCAGACCCATATGGCTAAATATTCCTTAGCCCTTCTCTCTGATGCTTGTAAGTTAATTTCAGAGCTACCAGATTCTCCTACATAAGCTCAGTTATCCTCCATACTGAGCTATTTTGCTCAAGTTACATAGCATTCTATTAAGTGTAGCTATGATGCAGTGGAAGCATCAGCCAGAGCTGCTGTTTCCATATCGGTCTCAGTTCCTGGCTCAGACTACTGCCCTTGCCAGACAATATAAAGGCAAACATTTTGGATGCCTCCTAAACAACAGGGCATTGTTTGGTACATCTGCTGCAGAACTCTTCAAGTCATTACAAGAAAAGGGCAAAGAGATGCAAGACCTAAAACACATTTTTGTGTACCCCCTTACAAGATTTTAGAGGAACTACCCCTCTAAAGCACTCTGTTAAGAAACCATCCATATCACAGTCTTCCAAGGGAAAAAGAGATACTAGGAAATAACTTTCAGCCAAGTCCTCTACCTCTTTTTCTGCAGCTCAGAAGCCGCCCTTTCTGGTTAAGCCAGGCAGTCTGTGACTACCTATCCCCTGGCAGACAGACTACTTTTTCTTTATGCCTTTCCCTCTCCCTGCTTGGAAACAGATCACCAAGGACTCTTGAGTCCACATCATTATACTTCAAGGATACTTTGTGGTGTGGAAGACTCCACCTTCCTTCAGGGGTATATCTCAACCCTCAAAAGAACAGCAGGATTACTTTTCCCAAGTCATTTTCAGTCTTTTTGTCTCAGGGTACCATTCAGGAGGTGCCACCTTCACAAATAGGGAAAGTGTTCTACTCCAGAATGTTCTTGGTCCCCAGGAAGGGTGGTCCCTGGAGCCCATCATAGACTTATCCCACTTAAATACCTTCCTGAAGGTTACCACCTTTCACATGCTATCCTTGCACACTCATCTTCCCTCATCCTTCCTCAGGCCTACATAGTGTCTCTGGACATCAAGGATGCTTACCACCACATTCCCATTCACCCTCTGTTTAGGAATTATCTTCGCTTTGCTATTGCTTCCTCACATTTTCAATTCTGCCTTGTCTTTTGGCTTGTCTATGACCCCAAGCATCTTCACAAAATGCGTAGCTGCTGTCCTAGCCTTTTGCAGACTAAGGGGTATTCATATTTTCCCATACCTGGACGATCTTCTTCTCCAGGCTCATTCCCTAGGCACCCTTCAAAAGAATCTGTTCTTCGTGGTGTCTCTGCTGGAGAATCTAGGTTTCAGTGTCAACTACCAAATATCTACCTTGGTTTCTTCCCAAGACCATGTCTTTCTAGGATGCAGAATCCAAGCAGACAGGATGTTGGATTCCTTACCCCCCCAAAAAAGTTCTGTCTCTTACATTATACTTCCAGGCCTTTTTGCCCTATCCATCCCTGACTGCCAGGGAGTTTCTCCACCTCTTGGGCTTCATGGTGTCCACTATCAATATGGTACCACTAGCCAAAATGCACGAGGAAATTCCGGTGGTACAGCGGGTCAGTTTGGGTGCAACACTCATCCACTGGAGTTTGTGATCCCTTCTCCCCTGCTTGATGGATTCAGCAGGTTACCTTGAATCCAGGCTTATCCTTAACAGCCACCCCTTCCCCATCCCAAATCTGAAGCATCAGTGTGCAGCTCCCGAGTGGGAACAACCCTGGCTTCTTGGAAGGTAAAATATGTGTTGTCTCCCTCCCAAAAGAGGGAACTCACAAATATGAGAGATGAGAGCCCTTATTTTTGCCTGCAAATCTTCAAACCTTTACTTTTTCCAGGCGCCTTGAAGTGGTTCAAAGACAACACCACAGTCCTTTGGTATGTCAACAAGCAGGGGGTACCAAGTCTTATCTCCTGTGTAGACTGGCTCTCCAAGCTTGGGAGTTGGCCTCTGAGAGTCAACTCACCCTCCAAGCGGTTTATGTTCCTTCCACCCAAAATGTGGCCGGCACATTGAGCAGGTTCCTGACTCAATCCCACGAATGGATGTTACACAGAGATATGTTTCTAGACATTGTCCATTAATGGCGTACACCTTAGGTAGATCTCTTCACCTCCCCCATGAACAGAGAACTTCCAAAGTTTTCTGCCATAGTTCCCAATCTTCTGGCACAGAAGGTAGACATCCTGTCCTTTTCCTGGAAGGGGATGCTTCTCTATGCATCCCCCCCTTCCCAGTTCTCCAAAAGATCCTGTTGAAGATGCAACAGGAGCAACAAAAAATCTTGTTGGTGACTCCCTTTTGTCCAAGACAGCATTTGTTCCCCCTTCTTATCATTTAGCTAAGGGCAATCATGACACGTTACCCCACAGAGTGGGCTTACACACGACAAGATCTCTAATACACCCACAGATGTCAGCCCTGCAACTGACCCTGTGGGTGATGGGGGTTTGATTCCTTTCAGCCACCTTTTTTATGAGAATGTGTGCTGCAAGCTCTGTGGGATCCAGAAAACCCAATACTAGGAAATCCTGTATTTCCAAATGGAGAAGGTTTTCCATCTGGTGTCTTTGTAATGACTTACTTGCAGCCACTGCAAATGGATGTTCCAGTGGTTCTGTCCTATCTGTGTGAATTATTGAAGAGTGGGTTGTCATACTCTTCAGTAAAGGCTCATCTCTCTGCAACCTCAGCATGTCTGCCTATGACTCCCCCCTTGGCCACAAGGCCTGGCGTCAGACTTTTCCTGAAAAGCATCTTATATATTAGACCACCAAGGTTACCAGTTCCTCCTCCTTGGGATCTAAATTTTGTTCTAGAAAAACTTACCCAGGCTGCTTTTGAACCAGCTAGTTGTTCTCTACAGCACTGCACCTGGAAAACAGAGGTCATCACCTCAGCTAAAATGGTATCAGAACTTTAGGCACTGATGGTTTCATCCCCCTTTACTGTTTTCCACAAGGACAGGGTTTTCTTATACACTAACTTTATGCACTTTTATGCCCAAGGTGGTGAACGAGTTCATCCCTCAGTCAATCCATTCATCTTCCTACCTCCTCACTCCTCTAGTGAGAGGATTTTACACACCTTGGATGTGCATATACAGCTCAGATTTTATTTGGGCAAAACCAAGCCTATTAGGAAATCTGATCATCTTTTTATTTCCTATCCTAGGGTCCTGGGCAGGCCTGTTTCCAAGCAGACTATTTCCACTTAGATTTCCAAAACCATTTCCTTTTGCTATGTGTTACGTGGAATAACTTTCTTCCCCAGTTAGGGCACATTCCACCAGAGCTATGTCCTCTTCTGGTGCTCTTTTCAGAGCTCTAGACACATGCTCTATATTAGAAACAGCTACCTGGTCTTCTGTACACAATTTCACAAAACACTGCAAGTTGGATGGCATTTCCAGGTCTATAGCTGCTTTTGCAAGGGCTGTTCTGCAGGGGTTTGTAGAGAGTGCTACTGCCCCTCCGTCCAATTGTTCTTCTGCATGAGCTTTGGTGTTCTCCCTTATGTTATGAATACTGCAACATATGAATAGAAGGACATATAATTGTTGTGTAAAGGTTTACCATAAGCATAGATGTCTTTCTCTTCTGTATGTTGCAGTATATTAGTTAAGTATAAAATATATAATTATAAAATATTAATTATAATATAAATATATATAAAATATTAGTATAGTTATTGGTTGTGTAAGTCTCCTAGTTTATGCAGGGGTAGTTGAAGTCACCCATTCGTATTAGGCTGAATGTTAAGAGATTCCAGCAGGCTTAGGTAGAAGATGTGGTTTTCCATACTCATGATAGGGGATCTGTAGCTGACAAGGATATGATAGGGGGTAGCACCTATGGTTAGCTGGGCATGGAGCAGCTCAAGCATGTTGTTGGACCAGTCTAGTAGTGTACTTGCCTTTTATGAACACTGAGACATCTCCATTTGTTTTTTGCTGATCTGAGGGGGATTAAAATTTATGAAAGGCATTGTAGTAGCCTTTGATAACCAGGGTACTTTCTATGGCTCTGAACCATGTTTCCATGACTGCATATACATCTGTGTCCTCCACAGTGAGGAGTCTTTCCAGGGAGTGCATTTTTTAATTTAAAATCCTAGCATTGAGCAGCAGTACCTTTAGCTAGTCGAGAGTTCTTTTTGTTATTTTGGGGAGGGGGGGTTTAACTACTTGTCACGGTCTAAAAAAGGCACTATGGGGATAAAGGTTTTCCCAGTTTCCAGGAAAAAAGTGGTGACAATTGCAAACCATCTCTGCAAAACATCATGGTTTGTCAGGTATGTCTCCCCAGGCTGATAGATATTGGATCCCCTTGTTGTGACACCATAAACTAAGCCAGTTGTTGAATTCAGTAATTTCTTGCTGGTACAATGGCATCATCATTGGTGAAGGTAGTATGCTACTCAAGGATAGAGCCATACCCTCCTGGGACACACATTCAGAGAGCTCCATCATGTCTCTCTTCTTATAGTCCAGTGAGGCATGTTTTAGGTTGTTTATACCCACATGGACTATGACCGTGTCATAATGGTATTTGTGGTTTAAAGATCTAAGTGCATACGTGATCTGGCAGATCCTGGCTCCAGACAGCTCACTGCGAACATCTCCTTGATGTTCATCATGCATACAGCTGCAGTCATCACACTAGGGTTATCCTGCCGTCAGGCGGGTCCTCGGTCGGCCAAATTCCAAAGTCTAGGTCCGGCGTCGGTTGTCGTCGCTTCTTCCCTGACATCAGTGCGGCAGGGGTATAAAAGAGGCAGCCAACGCCATTTTCTTCAGTCTTTCTTGCCGCACGGTGCCCGAAGCAGAAGCAGTTCGCAAGTGCCGGTCAGCCAGCTCCTGAGATTTACAAACAGTATTTCAGCCGAAGTCTTCTTTAAAGCTAAGTACCCCGTTGGGGAAACTTTTCTTGCCTCAGACCGATGTCAGACAAAGTTAATAATTGTATTTCTTGTGGGAAGCAAATACCGCATAAGGATTTTCACTCTTACTGTATACCTTGCTTAGGGCCAGACCACGATGTCTCGGCCTGTTGTTTTTGTGCTAGGTTTAATAAGCGCACTATTAATCACCGGGCGGAGTTCGCCCTTCATTATTTTGGCAAAAAATTTAATTATATCATGTCGTCGGATACTCCAACGCCAGTTTTAGGCAAAAGACGCAAGGATAAGGACCGACATCCGAGGCCTGCACCGAGTACTGATACCATGCTTAGGCCGACTACCAGTTCTCCGGTTCTCAGCGAGGCCTACGCAGCCCCTGACTACCGATGAAACTATTTTACCGGTGACTTCAGTACCCGAGGTCGCAGGATCCTCGGTCTCCATTCCCACTGCAGATACCAACGCCACTCTTGGCGGGGAAACCGAAAATTTAGCGAGGCCTGCCATTTCTGAAGGCGTTTCCAGGCCTACTACTTTCTCCATTAAATCCTTCACTAAATTTAAAGCTGCAATGAAAACTAAAAAACAGGGTCCTCAGTCCTCCTCTCAAGGCCCCATGCCTAAAAAACAGATGCTTAAAATGGCTGAGGATTTGATATCTCTCATCAGGGGTTCTCAACCCCCTCAGACAAAAGACCCAGGTTGGAGGAAGACTACCCTTCCTCAGACAAGGCTTCTATTACTTCAGACCATTCTGAGGACCAGGATTATGCCTATTCCCCTTTTGAAGACTCTGATGCTGAGGAGTCTATTCCCTCTGTCTCCCCCCCTGAGGACTACTCTTTTGGGGAAACCCTGCATACATTGAGAGAGCACTTCCACTGGGAAGGCCAAGATTACTCAGATTCCAAGAAAAGACTCAGGGAATTTCTACTGCTTCCCCAGCATAGGCCCCTGGTTATCCCTCCTGTTTTAGATATTTTGGATGATGTCTACGCAGAAGCCAGTCTTAATCCAGACTCTTTACCTCCAGCCCCTGTTAAACCAGACAGGTATTACCGGGTTCCTGATTCTCACCAGTTCCTTTACAAAAGCCATTCTGCTGACCCAGAAACAATTTCATAGGGTCCCAAGGGAATTAAGGCCTCTACTGCTAAAAACCCTTTACCTTCAGAGAGAGATTCTAGAGCATTAGAAAGGTGGGGGAAAAGGTGTATACATCAGCCACTTTAACCATGAGGGCATTAAACTGTCAATTTCATATGTTAAAGTACCAACAGTTCTTGCTATCTCAGCTGAAAAGCAAAATGACACAAACAGAACAACCAGATTTGAAAGAGTTGCAGGATTTGTTGCATGGAGCAGAGCAAGTGGGGAAACATAACTTGCAGTGTGGTTTTGATGCTTTAGAGGCCTCATGTAGAGCTGCTGTCACAGGGTCTGTCATACATAGACATGCTTGGCTGAAAGAGCAAACCTTACCAGATCATGTCAAAGCAAAGTTATTAGATGCACCATTACAAAAAGATGTATTGTTCGGTGTTAAAGCTGAGGAGGTACTAAAGAAAATGGAGGAAAAAGCGAAATCTATGCAAACAGTTAAAGATTTCTTGCAGGTGCAACCTCCACGCTTCAGCAGAAACTGGCCTTCAAAAAATTGGTCCTTTCCAGCCACGGACAGACCCCAAAGGGGCAGATACAGACACCCAAGGGGTAGAGGACAACCTCAAGGATCTTACAGAGCTAGACAGTGGCAAAAGCACCAGCCCCAAGGGGTGGAGAAGATAGACCACAGACACAATGACTTTCCCCTATACCTGCCAAACAAAGCTATAATGGCAGCACCTTTGGGCGGAAAACTGGCCTTATTTTCAAAACAACTGGCACATTGTTAAAAAAGACAAATGGATTCTGGATATTATAGACAGAGGCTACAGGTTCCATACACTACCAAAATGAGAGGCATGCCAAACCTGCCACAAAATCAATGGGCAGAGGCACAAAGACAAATTTCCGCTCTCATGGATATGAAAGCAATTCAAGAGGTACCTGCAAAAGAACAAGGTCAGGGTTTTTATTCAAAACTATTTCTGGTACCAAGGAAGGACAAAGATTGGAGACCCATCTTAGACCTATCTATTCTAAACACATATCTAGAGGTACCAAAATTCAAGATGCTCACATTACAGCAGCTTCTTCCCATGCTGGGCAAGGAGTCTTGGCTGGTAATGTTGGACCTCAAGGAGGCATACCTGCATGTCCCTATCAGACAAGATTGCAGAAGATACCTCAGATTTCTTGCAGGTTCAACCCATTACCAATTCTCTGCGTTGCCCTTTGGCTTATCTACTGCGCCCAGAGTGTTTACAAAATGCCTGGCATCAGTAATTGACTTCTGCAGACAACAAGGAATACAAATCTACCCATATCTGGACGACTGCCTGATCCAAGCGGACAGCAAGGACATTCTATTGCAGCATCTGGCGTTTGAAATAAAACTGTTAAACTGCCTGGGCTACACAGTGAACAAAAAGAAATCAAAACTAATACCTTCTCAACAGATAACTTTCCTGGGTGCCAGCTTAAATAACAACAACCCAGATGGCCTACCTCACGCCAGACAAACAAGGTCAACTGTCTCAATACTTCAACAAAATGGCAACTTTAACCAGACTAACTGCAAGGAAAGTCCTGCAGGCTCTGGGGTTCATGGCATCTTGCATCCTATTAATACCATGTGCAAAGCTGCATATGAGGAAACTACAATGGTACCTAAAAAACTTATGGTCTCAACACAGCCACAGCTTGGAAACAATTATACCACTCATTCCATGCCTTCAAAAGGAATTTTTGTGGTGGGCTCAAGCATGCCAAAGAAACATAGGTCTCCCTTTCTGTCCACCACAAGCAACTCAAATAATCACAACAGACGCCTCAGACTACGCCTGGGGAGCTCACATGGCAAATCAGTCCATTTAGGGAAAATGGTCTCAAAAAGAGATGCATCTACACACCAACCAAAAGGAGATGCTAGCCGTGCAAAATGCTCTTATGACCTTCAAAGACCTACTGCATCCAGGCCAGCTATTAATAAGGACAGACAACACCACAGTCATGTGGTACATAAATAAACGGGGGGAACTCATTCATACCCCCTGTGCAGACAAGCTATGACCCTGTGGAACACAGCACTGGAATTACAAATTCAACTACAGGCACAATTTCTGCCAGGGAAGGAAAAAACACTGGCAGACAACTTAAGCAGAAATATGACAGATCCACACGAATGGAAGTTGCATCCTCAAGTCTTCTCCAAGATAACTCTGGCATGGGGACAGCCAGACATAGATCTATTTGCTACCCACAGAAATTACTAGTTGGAGAAATTCTGCTCAAGGACCTATCATCCAAAGGCCTGGAAAGTGGACGCACTCTCTTTCAATTGGACAACATTGACAGTCTATGCCTTCCCGCCTCTTCCACTACTGACCAAAGTCCTATTAAAAGCCATTGCAGAGAGGCCACAAATGATTCTCATTGCTCCAGACTGCATGGAGAATACCTTAATTTCTCAACAGACTCTCCTCTCCAAGGAGGTGCAGGATGTCATCTTGGAGGCCAGGAGACCCTCTACTAGGAAAACCTACTCCGCCAAATGGAAATGATTTTGTTCCTGGAATCAAGCAAAGGGCCAGAATCCTTGGGTAATAAATAAACCTCAAATTTTACAGTACCTAGCTGAGATGTTAAACAGTGGCCTTTCCTTCTCCTCCATCAAGATCCACGCTTCAGCCATTTCAGCACAATACAATACGGATCCTCCTTTATTCTCACACCCTCTATTAAGGCAGTTCCTCAGGGGGGCAAAAAATATAAAGCCCCCACGGAAACCACCAGTCCCAGCTTGGGACCTCAACTTCGTATTGGAAAAGCTGACCCTGCCTCCTTTTGAGCCGGCTTCTTCAGCAGAGCTACAATACTTGTCGTGGAAAACAGCCTTCCTTCTGGCTATTACCTCAGCACGCAGGGTTTCGGAGCTACAGGCCCTCATGGCTGTGCAACCATTCATAATTTTCCATCAGGACAGGGTTTCCTTATGAACCAACCCTACCTTCATGCCAAAAGTAGTATCCAGTGTAGCTTTGAATCAGACCATTATTTACCTACCTTTTATCCAAATCCACAGAACAAAGGAGAGAGGCTTCTACATTCCTTGGACATTCACAGGCAACTTCGTTATTACTTGGACAGAACAAAGTCATTCGGGAAGTCTGAGCAGCTATTTGTGTCCTATGCTACAGGTGCTCAAAGAAAGGCTATTTCCAAACAGACAATTTCAAAATGGATAGCCCACTGCATACGCTTTTGTTATTCATTTCATGGAAAATCGGTGCCTGTATACATCAGATCCCATTCCACCAGGCCTACAGCTACCTCTGCAGCTTTCCTCAGGGGGGTCCCTACCAAGGACATTTTGGAAGCAGCTACTTGGAGTTCAGTGCACACCTTCTCTAAGCACTACCACCTTCCACTATACTCTAAATCTAGAGCGGGCTTTGCCACAGCAGTCCTGCAGGGCATTCTAGCCCCTTCTAATTCCACTTAGTACCTGCCACCCTTACTTAGCTATGGGATTCTACCCAAGTGTGATGACTGCAGCTGTATGCACGATGAACATAGTACAGTTTTGTACCTACCACAAATGTAGATGTTCGAGTGCTAATACAGCTGCAGTCCAGGTTACCCTCCCTCCATCCCCTCTTAGGACAGGGCTTAGGACAAGCACCTTTAACATACAACCTATTTGGGGTATTCCTTTATGGTGTATTTGCTTGCAACTACTCTTTTGATTTATTTACTTATGTATGTTTGCATAACATCATGTTTTGCCTTCCTTTCTGGGGGCACCTGACATCTAGGGCAAGAAAAACTGAAGAAAATGGCGTCGGCTGCATCTTTTATACCCCTGCCGCACTGACGTCAGGGAAGAAGCGATGACAACTGACGCCGGACCTAGACTTTGGAATTCGGCTGACCGAGGACCCGCCTGACGGCAGGATAACCCTAGTGTGATGACTGCAGCTGTATTAGCACTCGAACATCTACATTTATGGTAGGTAAAAAACTGTACTTTTAGCTTGGTAAGGGGAACATCAGTAAGTCTTACAGTGGACTCCCCAATAACTATAATGTTTGGCTGTGTGGTGTGTTGCCTCTTGGGCTTGGAAACGGAGCTACTGTGATTTTCAGAGTAATGTGTTTTGTAAGGTGCTGTATTTTTTGTGTGTGCACAGGGACACAGAGATGCTTTTAGGAGATCTTGGAGGTTTGGGTAAATTACAAGTGAGTACGTGCACATATGTGGGTCTGTATATTTGTCCCTTAATGTTGGTAGTGAGTGTTTTGGGTGTAATGCTGACAAAACTGGTTTGCACTTTTCATGTGTGCATGTGAGAGCTTCACCTCCAATGACATTGTGTATCTACATTTCTCACACACTGTGTTTGTCTGTTCTAAAACTAAATGGTTGTCAGTTAACATGAGGCAGTTACTACACTGCCTCAGGATGCCTATATCCACCAGGCCAGAAACAGAGATGTTAGAGAAGAATGTATCTATTATACCAGATCCTTAGAATATAAGGAGTAGGGGAGAATCACTTTTAAAGGTCTGAGTGTTTAGTAGTGTACTATAGGATGACCTTCAGTGGTGCTGCCCTGTGTGCAAACTGCCATCTGTTCAAGCAGCTGTGAACAGTAGAAGACTGTGGAAAGCGTTTCCTATAGAGGATTTTAAACTGGAGAGGTTTGCTTCTAAACAAGGCATGGGTAACCCCGTTTGCGCATGAGGCTTTTATACCAGCAGTATACTCTTACCTGGACAAATGTCTCATTTAAGTTATCTCAATGGAAGAAATGCCCAGAGCTTTGAAATGCTCTATTCACTGCATGCCCGGCTTGAGTTTTTTCTTGAACTTTATCAAGCCATGTCTTGCACCAGGGAGTTACCAAATCTCAATCAGAAGATAACTGTCAATATGACGGTTCCTGAAGGCACTGGGCTATATCTCAGGTTCCATCTTGTTGATACCCCTGATCAAAGATGCCCATGAGAAAGCTATATTGCTGCCTTGGAAATAGAACTGTCATCTACTGAGTAAGGCACCACACTTTTTCTCCTGTCATGGAAGATGCTAGAAGTCAGGAGATGCAACTTGTAGTCCCAGAGGGGACCAAGACTGTGACCACAAATGCCTTTGATCTAGCTTGGGGTGCCAGTGGCATTCATTCTAGGTCTAAAAGCTTTCAGGGCAGTTTGCATATGAAAGTCGTGCTTTAGAAAGGTAGTCGCTCTCTACAGCTGCTCTGTCAAACGTAATGCAAAAAGATGTACCCCTTTTTTTTTACAGTAAAATGAGTTTTAACATGATTTTGGTATTAGTGATACAGTCTTCTTTGGAAAGAGGGCTTCATATTGGTGTGATTTTTGAGGAGCAGACCTGGAAGCTGTTAAGCAGCAGATGAAAGCTGTCTCTAGACTTTAGCAGCTTAAGCCATCTGGGAATGACTGATTTCTTACAATAGCCGTATGACTCTGAAATGTTTCAGCAAAAAGTGGCTGCTGTGCAAAATTAAAGCTATGAAACTAAGCAGTTGGTGTTATTATCAAGAGTCAAGTTTGAAATGTTGGAAAGTTGTAAGTTGGATATTCTGGTTAAGTAACACAGACTGAGCTGATACTGATTATAGGTACCTTAGTGCGGACTATGTAGGATGAGATTGTATTTGAGAGCGATTGACTAATGTACCTCTGACAAAACGTTTATCAGACTTGATGTGACATATAATTGATGGACTAAAGACGATTATCATTGGTCTTATTCTGTTTTCTATCTGTTCTGTATAGTTTAAGAAATAATCCATGACCGTGCATGGGAATATCAGGATTTACCCACTGTTTCGGTTTGAGCAGCAGGGAGAACCCTAAATGATTTAAGTCATTCGTAGGTAAATCCTGATATACAGACAAACAGAAATAGATTATTGCTATTATACAATTATATTGTTTAAGAAAGCATTTGCTTGCTTTTCTTAAATGAGTTTGTTAAAGTGCACTTCATTCTTCTTCCACGTTCTCTTCCCTAGACTGATGTACTGCACATGTGCTTCTCCCTCGTGATCGTGTGCCTTATGTTCCCACACTTGCACAGTATATCAGTGCTGTGCAGGAGAAGAGATGGAAAAAAAGTAAAATCTCCATTGCTATTTATTTTTTAACAATTAAAAAAACTTACAAGGTACAGCTCAAAAATTTAAGGAAAATTGGATAGGTTTCTGTTTGTTTTGCAAGATTTATTTAATTTCCTTGTATTTTCCCTTTCCCTTAGTGTATACCAGTAGAAAGTCTGGCTGCTCAGTGGTACTTCAGCTGCCGGATTTTTTTTTCTTTTGTTATATACCAAATTTATAACAGGCACGCTGGTTGGGCTTGTCCAATCAGCCTGCTAATTTTTGAATAGCAATGAGCCTTTATTGTATAATTAGGGGTATGAACTAAGATTAATAGAGGAACATTAAAGGGTGACTGCAGGTAATATGTCATTGAGTGTCAGGTGCACTTAGATATGTTGCACTGTTGATTGAATGTACATGTATTGTTTTAATTTTGTTTACCATAAATATAAAAATAGTTATTTTCTCGGTTGTACATTATAGCACAGTTAGACTTCTTGGGAAATTGTATTTAGCCCTGTAAGTAGTTCCAGTCTTTTATTTTCATAAAGTTTTTGATTCTGATCAGTAAAGATTGTTCCTCATACACGAGTACAGTAGTAGACAACTTGAGCAGGGGCAGGAGCTATAGTCGCAAGTGAGGGCTTTCTTTCATTGTGGTGTAAAACCGAATGACAAGGTTGGAGACACTGGGGATAGACAAGACCTAATGACAAGGTTGGAGACACTGGGGATAGGCAAGACATAATGACAAGGTTGGAGACAGCAGGGATAGATCCAGTTGCCTCAGGGAGCTCTGTCAGCTGAAATGATTCTATATCAGCTATCTGTGCAAAGAAGCAAGGGCAGTAAATGCATTTTCCATCTAGAGCAGTATCATCTTTTTCTTCACAGCCATGTTTCTAATTTTTGTTTTGTGCAAGATTAAAGTAAATGAAGTTTTGTTGCAATATCCCCTCTGTAGACATATTTCTCCTGCTAATCCATCTAACCAAAGAGGGACGAATGCAACCCCCACAGTCCTTGCTATTTGTTGACCCAGTAACAAGGGTCTTCAGTCTGTCCAAGCTAAAAAAATTCTGAGTCTAACAGCAAAAATGTTCTCAGCCTGATTCCCTTTGAGTCCATTTTCGCAAAGATGTGAGCATCGTTCAATTCTCCCTTTGGTGCAAACCAATGGCCATCCTTCCCACAAGAGCTGGGAAGCCAAAGGTCCTGTGGTACCTGGAAAACTCTTCCTGAATGCCATATCCTGTGCATCAAAATGTGTCTATCTACCACACAGTTTCCCTTCCATGAACTCTTCCCTGTTAGTTTACACCACAAAGGAACCTACTCCTTCCTGGAGGTCCTACACCTAAAACTATTGTGGAAAGTGATTTGTCTTTCTTGGAATCTTTGTTTCATTTTGTAAATGAATTTTAGTCTCTGTGAACCTAATTGAACAGTAGTAGTAGAACTCCAAGTTCTTGTCTTGTTAAACCTTGATTTGGTTTTAGCTGTGCCCTGAGAATTTCTTATCTTCAAGCCAAGATGCACAAAGAGCCACGCACCATTCTCACAGAAATAGTGTTAGCCTTAGGATTAATCTTTTCATTACAAAGGTCATATTTGAATTGGGATTCAATCAAACTGTTCAACTTCCAGCTTTTTCTGTTCTAACCCACAAAGCAAGGGTGAAAGTATCTAGCACCTTCTGGATGTTCAAAAATGAGATGGTTCCTACTAGGCAATACCCAAGGAATGCAGACATTCTGTTAGCTGTTTGCCTGCACAGTCTGCCCTAATTCACAAACCGAGACAAACAGTATTGGCTTGTAAACTGTTTCACCTTTTGTTATGAGAACTTGTTGTTTGTCTTTTCTGCTTTTCCCGGTTAGGGGTCGCCACAGCAGGACTCCGGTCTGCTAATAATTGGCAGTCACTTTTTATGGTGCCGAGTTGCCAGCCCGACACCCAACCTTCAGCGAAGGCACACCCATTCACGCATGTCTTTCGGAGGCCACTTGACCGCGGGGAGGACATGCAGATTCCACACAGAAGGCACTCCAAGAATTGAACAGGAGAACCTCTTGCTGAGGTAATAACGCTACCGCTGTACCACCGCGGATTAATCTTTGAAAATTATTTGCAAAAGGCTCTGACTGCCCACTCTCTACCAAAGCACAGCTCACAGTATCCGAGAGTCTTTTACCTAGGATATGGTGCTTACCTTCTCCAGGTATGCTGCAAGCTGGACCTTCAGTCTAGGAGTCAGGGCAGGGTTTGTTTACACAAAGGCACACATTGATGTTCTTTGTATAAATCTCTGCCTTAATAGTATTCAAGATCAGTGGGAATTAGCTGCAGATATTTGTCCACCCATTCATCCCAACTCCCAAAAATCTGTGGATGTCTCAGCATGGGCTAACTCCTCCCCAACAAAGGCACTTAGGACTGTATACCAGATGCACAGGTCTGTAATCCAAATAAGAGTCAGATCAAGTCATGCCATCTACAGTTCTTTATTGCTACAGGCATTTGCTGTATCTCAGTGAAAAAAAATCACATTTGCTTAGTCTTGTCCAAGCCTTTGATCTCTTTTCTACAGAAATTGTCAAAGAATGAAGGGCTGTATTTGGAAAATATTGTTTCTGTTATTACATTGATTAGCTTGTGGTGTTTGCTGGTGAAAGGTTTTTAAGGAAAAGTTGAGTGGGGCATGACCTTTGAAACGTCTTTGTATCTGTGTGAGTGATACTTTATAAGGATTTATATTCAAAGTACTTACTTTGGGAGAGTCTCACCTTGCAGTAAACTGCCATCTTTGTACATGTTTTGTGTGTAATGCCCGGAAAAGAAGTAAATCACCCTTTGCTTGAGTTTGATGCAAAAGAAACTGGATGCCATTTTGTAGACTTCTGAACAGTCATGGTTGCCCCCAAAAGAGTCTGTCTCCCAAAAATGATGCATAGAAAAGAGCAAAGCTACAAGGGCCTTGAAGGAGAGAGGACTTCCAAGACAGACTACTCAAGTAGTATCAGAAAGGCCGCAGGACACCATTACTAGGGAGGAGTTTTCCCAGAAGGCCTTGGGCTCAACTTCTGTTTTTATCTGCCAGTTGCTTCTTGACTCCTTTAGTGGTGAATATGCTTGCAACCACTAGCATGTCCTTCTAGGCATCCTATCAGGGAGCTGTTATGTCAGAAGTAGAAGCCACTTTCATCAGAGCATTTGATATGGGCAACTACACTGATGAGGTGGTACAATCAGGCGAAAGAGGGTCAGTGATACTTACCCCAGTTGTCCACAAACCCAGATCAAGAGTAGTTTTTCATCATCCAGGGAACTGGAGTCTTTTTAATATGATGAGGAAGATCCAGTTTATACCTCTCAGTTGTTTTCACCATTAGGTGGAACTTAGATGATGAATTAATAGTTTTGTCAGATGCCCCCCAGGGATGCTTCATTCAGAGAAACCTTCAACTTTATGAGGTGAGATTGCAAATAGAAGTCCTGAGGGATGTAAGGCACATGAGATATCTAGATCGTTTATGTGTTTGAAGCATTTATGGAACTGGATTATCAACCCCCAGCATCCAAAAAGAACTTTTAACAGGTTATTTATAGTGTTCAATAGTCCCCCCAGTGGTTGTAAGAACTCCATGGCAGACCCCATGGTCCTTACCCTGGGCACACAGTTAAGGGTTGTAAGTTTGTGTCAAGCCCATATGCTTTCGTGAATGTTAGGGAAAGTGGGATCTTTGATGATAGGTTCAGAAAAAGGTATACATATCAGCCACACTTGCCTTTAGGATGATCAGTTGGCAGACTTGCAAGATAACATATCCAACTGAAATCCTAAAATAAATTGAGGACCTGGCTGCAGAAATAAGACAACAGCATTAAGGTGCAAACCCCTAATCAAATACACATTGCACTGAAGGTGGGAAAGCATGTGATCAGAGTATGAGTACAACACAGTAGTTGTAGCTTACAGGGCAGCAGTATCTGGGTCATTCATCAGAAGATAAACTTGGATGAGAATCCAGCCCATGCTAGAGAGCATCAAGGGATAATTGCTTAATTTTCCCTGAGCAAAAGCTTCCTTTTTAGTCCAACTTAAGAAATTTTGAGGAAATTTGAAGAGAAGAAACAGACAATAGAGATGATAAAACCATGATTTCATTCTCCTTGTTATAAGATGTAATCAAGTTAACCCTCAAGACACTGTCCACCAGTGTTTTACCACCACACCAGAGGCCAATAAGCTGGATTTAAAAAGGTATTTGAAAAGCAAAAATGACAAGGCAAGAATGTTAAGTGGGAGAGGCATTCTGGAGATGGTCCCACAGGTAATGTGGACCAAGCATGACTCTGCTAGAAGCTCAGTCCCCTCTCGCTACCCTTCTTCACCACTTTAGCCTCCACTTAACCATGTGGGAGCTCAGCCAGTTACGCTTTTTCAGTGGTAGCTGGTTAAAGATGATCTTGCTCAGATTGGTCCTAAATGCATCTTTTCAGGGTACAGAATCAGATTATGCCTTTTCCTTATTTAAGTACATGCCCTATCCTGGCAAACCAGATGGAGTTAGCCTGCTTGTCCGCATTCAGCTAAGAGCAAAAGGAACTGTTGTCCCCCAGAGGGGAGGGAGGAGCAAGGTTCAATTCCAGACTCATTCTACCACATAGAATAGATTTTCGTGGTGACCCATTTAAGCCTGTTAGAACTATTTTTCTAATGTTTCCAAAATTCAAAATACTGAACTGCAGTCTTCCCTTCCGTTATTGCTTCCTGGGGCATTCGCGCTCATTTTGGAATTCAAGGACACCTGTTAACATGTCACAGGATGCAATGGACACAGGGAAGTCCTCCGATTCTAGGTGTAGTGTCGCCATTTTCAAATTACGTTCTTGCCCTTTGCACTGTTTATTGTTTCCAGTGTATTTGCATCGCTTAGTGACAAAATTGCTGAATACGTAGATGACTGCTTCTTGCTCAAACAGAGGATGAACTGCAGAAGAAGCTCAACTTTACACTAAACTGCCTTCAAATCTTGGGCTTTTCCCTGAGTATTTCCAAGGCCAATCTGATACCCACTGCACCCAAAGTCTTCTGGTGCATGCTGGACACAGTGCAGAGCAAGGGTCCCTGTTCTAGACTAGCTAACCTTCCTGGTGGATTTCCTTTTCATTCAAGCATAGAGGACCACTATGATGGCAGTGGAGTTACTCAAAGCACTGAAGTTTTTGGTATTTGTCATACTTTTGTTTCTATTAACAAAGATCCACGTGATCTGCCTCATTGACTTACTGCCTTAAAAGAGTATAATCCTGGATTCAATGTGCAGTCTGCCCTGCTACCCCCTACTCTTGTAATGTAATACTCCTTCAAGATAATTTAACTCATTTCGCTATTAAATACATGTAGTATGGTCTTAACCCCTTTAGTCATTTAAATCATCTTTCTTCACAGGAACAGGTGTAAATATTTGCCGTTCACATTACATTCACCTTTAAACACACACTGTTCTCATTTAGGTAACATGTCAGTCTGTCATGAGCACAGCTCTAGTCCTCAAACTCTGTATTCTTGCCTTATCACTACCCAAAACATTGCAAACACCTTGTTCGGGGTACAACTATTCTAAGTCTCACTTAAAAGTAAAGACAAGCCTCATCCAAGTCAAAATCTAAGTCAGATTGGTTTCTAACAGAAGTTCCCTTAGCCAACACTATAAGTATCCACTTAGCTGTTACATACCTCTCTCTTCCCACTTCTCTGCAGAAATTATTCCGTCAAGTTTATCCATTACAGACAACATAAAAAATATAATTGTCATAGGAGACTTTAATATCATCGTGTTAAACTCGTTAATTTTGGAGGTCATAGAGTTCCTAACTGAACAACTGACATATTTAGTCAAACACCCAACCTGATGTCTACAAACCACTTACTTATCTCATAATCTCCAACAGGCCATACACAATCTCCTGTATTAAAATTCATTCACCCTCCATAAGTAACCATTGCCGCATAAATGTTTTCATTCTTTGACAACTCCCAAAACAAGGACAAAATTAATTTCCTTCAGATCCAAATCTAGTGCCAGTACTGCAAAACTTTTCTCTCTCACTTCCCTTGACTTGTTCTTCTGTTCTAGCCATAACAGATCCAGACAAAGCAGAATACTTACTTACAGACACTTTCATTTCTACAAGACACATACTTCTTAATTTCCAGACTTTCTAATTCCAGAGCAAATAAGTGGCTAACCCATGAGTTAAAATTCCTACTGAAACTCCAGGGTGAATATCGGCATCTTGGAAATCTAGTCCAACTCCAGAAATCGGGGAGTGTTGTGCAAACTTAAGGAGCCTAGCTTAAAAGAAAAATTAGAAGACACAAAAGTCATTCCATGATACGTCTCCAAACCTTTCTTAAATACAGCCTCGGGGAAACCGTGGAATGAAGTTGATAACCTCACAGGCCACAGCCTATCTCACAGTACAACAAATACTTCATTCGGCTTGTCAGAAGACGAATTCCACAAACACTTTAGTGACTTCACCAGTTGTGATGGGAGCCCTCTCTATGCTCCCTCATTCACCACAGTGTGTTCCTCTCTCCCATTTCAGGCAGATCTTATCCAAGGACATTCTCTGTTCACTCAAACATGTACAGCAGGATGGTACGCAGGTATAGACAACCTACATACTTGGTTCATCTACCACTGTTGTCTGTGCCTTCATTGACAAACCCTTAAAACACATCTTTAATCTAGTGCCTAAATTCTGGAAATCTGCAATAGTCAAACCACTTGCCAAACAAAAGCAACCCACACTCCCTTCACACTTTATTTGCCCATTCCCATCCTCCCAACCCTGTGCAAAATCATTGACAAAATTGTCTACTTTCAACTTAGAATGCTTTACTAAATAACCACCTTCTCTCACAAAAACAGCATGACTTCTGGCCAGGGTGGAGCACTGGCACAGCCATTTGGTCAATCACTAATGACATTGTCAGTGGACAAAGGCATGTTTTCGAGTGAATTTTTATTGACTTCATGAAAGACTTTGACTTAGGCTACAACTGCTGTCTTATACTTCACCTTTCAGAACTAGGCATTAGCCCTGGTACCAGCCTCTGGTTCTAAAGCCTACTGTCTAACTGCCATTTAACTGTTAACTATAACTCCCTACACCTCACTCACCTCCACTTTACTCAAAGGTGTACCTGAAGTGTCTATTCTTGCTCAACTTCTGTTCTCTATATACGTCAGCAAACCTTCAATGGATCTTCCTCACCTTCTTCTCCTCTTATCTGCTGATGGCATGTTCCTCTACCACTCCTTAACTAACTTACAGCAAGATTTACTGAGGTGTTTGACGTCAGATTTTTAGTGAGTTATCACAACAAAAACTCATACTCAGCACAACCAAAACTAAATCCAAGCTTAGTAGATCCAAAAAAGCTAACTATCTATGATCATGAAAATATCCCTTAGAACAAGTCTCCTCCTTCAATTACCTTGGTTTCTGGTTAGATCCCTCACTCAGCGTTAACCTACATCTTGGAAAAAAACATGCAAAAAATGAATCCACTACTCTTCTGGGCACAAAAAAATAGACCCATTTTTCTCACATTCCACTAAGACTACAATAGGAAAGGAATCCTACTCCTTCAGCTTAAATTCAGTCTCCCTGTTATACCAGCACCATCTACTAAGAACTCCACTTCACTTCAAACACTAGAAAACAAAATTTGTAGATTTATCACACACTCCTCCAGCAATGAACACTACCATAACACAAAAGGCAAACTAAGAGCAGACCTATGTCTAGGGTCACAAATGTTCAAGCCTCTATGCGAATGTACTATCCCGCTTTAACTTAAACTAAGAAACACCCCCTTTCACCTATTGTCTCTCTCTCACACACACACACACACACACACACACACACACACACACACACACACACACACACACAAGCACAACCCAAGAAACTTGAATTACTCAAATCCTACTCTCTCTGAGCCATATATATCTGACCCTGCATTCACACTTCTCTGTCCCAAATTGTGGGAGTCCCTCCCAACTGAAATTGAAGTCTCATCTTATTGCAGGTTCTGTCCTCTACTAAAATCTCGATTAATCGAACAAGCAGAAGGCACGTGCTACCTGTCTGGTCACATCACATAGGTCTAATCTAACTCTTCTCTGTGATAAATCCTCTGCTAATATCCTATGCTCCTTTTCACGTCTATAGTTTATTGTAATATAACCTCACAAATGTTTTGCAAACTTTGATACATACTGTATAATAATACATTTTTATTTACTTTGTTATTGTATAATTCTACTGTTTCACTATATTTCTGTTATGTTCCTCTCATTTACTTTGTACAGATAGATATTTGTTGACTCTGGGGCTGAGACTGAAATTGGTCATAATTGATCAGAGTTCTATCCCAGTAATCAAATTTAAATAAATAAGTAAATATTCAAATAGTTATCCACTTCTGTACTGCCTTAACTTAGTTTTGTTAACATTATCCTTGGTTACATATTTAGTACAATTTCCTTCCCCTTGGTTACATATTTAGTACAATTTCCTTCCCCAACCTGAGAGAGAGAGACCTTACATAAACATTGATTCCTTATAGGTCCATAACAGCAGTAATCATCTAATATTTCATTGGTTTTGTCATGTGTGCACTCACATTAAATGTATGCAGACTTGCAAAGTATCTTAACAAAATATTTTAAGTTATTGTAGTAGGATTACTCAAGAAACAGTTTAATAATAACCATCAATGTTAAGTACTGTACAGGAACAAATTAGGTTGGAAACTGTTAACTTTTACGCTGATCAAACATTTCTCAAGTTACAAAGACACATCCAAAATATCTTTTCTACAGTCCCAGGCTGCATCACATTGTTTGTTTGCTTCTTTCGGCTTTTCCCGGTTAGGGGTCGCCATAGCGGAACTCCGGTCCGCTAATGATTGGCAGTAGATTTTTACGTGCTGGTTTGCCGGGCCTAATGCACAACCTTCACCGAAGGAACGCATGTCGCCACACACAAGACGCTCTAACTGAGAATCGAATGGGCAACGTCTAACTGTGAGGCGACAACGCTACCGCAGCACCACCACCGCAGCAGCAAAAAGGTGCTTCCTGTCTAATTCCTAAGAGGCCTATTACTTTTACACCATCTGTATGGTTTCATTAATAACCCATAATTAAATGCAAGAAAACATTTTCATTAATAAATGAAATTTTCTTAAATATGATATGCAGAATGTCCCTCTACTGTCCATTTTTTTAATTTTCCTATTTTGCAATAGTGCCACTGACAAATAAATAAATTGGTGTCCCTCCCCCCAATTTTCTTGTACTTCAACTACATTAACTTTCTTAGGCAGCCCTGATTTTTCTTTATGCCTCTTATTTAAAAAGCAGTGATCAGTCGTTCAGGTATTCATCCTAATAGGTTCATAGGTTAGTACTAGGCTATCGGCCGTAGGGCCTATACAAGCCTAGCCATAACAATTACCTGGCTATTTCTTCCCACATTGTTTACTTCCCTGGACCAATGTCTAGCAGGGCGACTGATGTGATCCCCTGGGTGAATTTCCTTTCTCCCATCTAATTGTCAAGGTCCCTTTTGAAGATGGCCAAAGAGGCGCTCTGCTTGACATGTATGGGCAAGTCTATTCCAGAGTCTGGGGAGTCTCTGGGTCAGGAACCTATCCCTCCAGCATATGTTGTTTATTGTGATGACAAGGTTTAGATCCCTGGAGCGTGTGGCTCTGAGGGATTGGGTCCAACAACTCTGGGTTTGTCATGGCCTTGTATGTTAAGCAGAGATTGCCTCTGAGTAGACAATATGCAACAGAGTATAGCTGGAGTTTTTTAGGGCGGTCAGCATAGGGCATCTTCTTTAGGCCTGTGATTCTTTTAGTGAGGTATTTCTGCGGCCTTTCCAGTTGTTGCAAGATGTCTCGAGAGGTACATACCGAACGGGGCATTGTGTTATATAATAGGTCTAATGAGGGATGAGTACAGTGGGACAATGACCTCCTTTTTTCTGGATGAAAAGCCCTTAGTGATGAGGTGTGCCACATAGGATTTCCTGACTGTTGTGGCAATGTGTTTATCGAAAGTGAGACCACTGTTTACCTGTGTCCCTAAGTTTATCACACTTTCGGTGTTTAGTGTACTGCCACCTATGTGTTTAATTCATGGGTACATGTTTTTTCCCAAAGGGGATAACTATACATTTCTTGAAATTGAGCTTGAGCCCATGGCTCTGGCACCAAGCATCTGTTTCTGTAATATCCTTTTGTAGAGTATCCACATCATTTAGGGATTCAGTAATGGCTCCCAGTTTGCAGTCATTGAACTTTGTTAGCCAGAGTCCCTTAGTGTTGGCCTGTACTTCAGAGAAGTAGATGCTAAACAAGAGTGGTCCCAGGACTGAAGCCTGAGGTACTTCACTTGTCTGGAGCTGGAGTCGGCTACTTTTACAGTGTGGGTTCTGTCAGTAAGCCAGTTGGCAACCCATCGAGTGACGTAGGGATTAATGCCCAGATTAGTAAGTCTGTCTATGATTCCAGAGTGGGGGATGATGTCAAAGGCCTTGGCAAGGTCCAGATAGGCTGTGTGGGCCGCCTTACCCATGTCCACGGATCTGGAGACTGATTCATAGAAGTAATTCAGGTTCAGGAGACAAGATCGGCCCTTCACGAACCCAAACTGGGTGGGGTCCAGTGTTTGAAGATTGCCAATGTCTTTGTTTATAAGTTCCTTGATAATACTTTCCATGGCCTTGCAGATAAAGCTCGTCAGACTGATGGCGCAGTAGTTCCCAGGATCCAAGGTGGATCCCCACTTGTGGAGTGGGATAACTGTAGCTGTGCGCCACTCAGTGGGCATGAAGCCTGAGGTGAGGCTATGATTAAACAAGACAACCTTTAGCAAGACTGCATATGAGAAAGTTACAATGGTATCTTCGGTCAGTCTGGACACAGCACTCCCATCCTCTGGAGCACAGCGTGCCCCTTCTCCTTTGCTGAAAAAGGAAATACAGTGGTGGTTGGCACAAGTGAACCACAATACAGGTCTTCCCTCCTACCATCTCTACCCACACAGGTCCTGCACACAGATGCCTCAGACTTGGGCTGGGGAGCAACTCTGGGTCATCTAAGGGTGCAGGACTTGTGGCCAAAACCTCACAAACTGGAACACCTCAATGTTCGAGAGATGAGGGCAATTCTTCTGGCACTTTGGGCATTTCTACCTTTCTTCCAGCTAGGTCCCTTGAAGATTTACAAAGACAACACCACTGTGCTGTGGTATCTCAAGCAGGGAGGGACCAAGTCATACCTCCTCCGCAGACTAGACCTTCTGGTATGGGAACTAGCCACCTCACAGGGAATTACTCTCCAGGTGGTCTATATTCCCTCTTTCCACAACTCTCAGGCAGACTATCTGAGCAGAACCATCACAAACAACCATGAATGGATGTTTCACAGAGATGTCTTCTTGGATCTGGTCCACAGGTGGGGTACACCTCAAATAGACTTGTTTGCCTCCTCCATCAATAGGCAGCTTCCTGGCTTTTGCACCAGCATACCAGACCCCCAGGCACTGGCAACCGATGCCTTCTCAATCCCCTGAAAGGGGAACTGTCTATATGCCCCCCGCCTTCCCGCTTATTCAGAAAGTCCGACTGAAAATCCAGCAGGACACTCCAAAAATCTTGTTGGTGACTCCCTACTGGCCCAGACAGCACTGGTTCCCCCTACTTCTGCAGTTGTCCAAGGGAAGTCACCACAAGTTACCACCCAGGGTGGACCTTCTCACACAACACAAGGGATCCCAGATTCACCCACAGTGGCAGCTTCTGCACCTCACCCTGTGGCTGATAGGATTCTGATCCCCTTCAGACACCTTTACATCATTGATGTGCTCAATGTCCTGCAGGAGGCCAGGAAACCAAATACAAGAAAATCCTACCTTTCTAAGTGGAAAAGATTCACTTTATGGTGTCACAAATGACAGCTGGACCCGCTTTCTAGCAAGCCCCCTCTAGTCCTGTCTTAACCTGTGTGAGCTGCTGCAGACTGGTTTGGCTTATTCTACCATCAAAGCTCATCTGTCTGCAATTTCAGCATGCCTTCCTCTGGATCTCCCACTAGCATCCAGACTTCCTTTTAAGCTGCTCCTTAAGGGGGTACTTCACCTCAGACCTCTCAGGAAACCATGCTTTCTTCCTTGGAATCTTAACTACATGCTTGAATAGCTTACACTCTCTCTCCCTTTGAGCCAGCAGACAAAGCTTCTCTAAAACATTGCACATGGAAAACTGTACTGCTAGTGAGCTGCACCTCAGCCAGAAGAGTGTCAGAGCTACAAGCCCTTATGGCTATTCCTCATTTTCTAGTTTTCCACAAGGACAGGGTTACCCTTAGAACTAACCCATCCTTCATGCCCAAGGTGGTGAATGACCTGTCCCTTAACCAGGCCATACACCTACCTGCCTTTTTCCCCAACCCACAGGGCGCGGGACAGTGAGAGACTACTGCACTCCATGGATATGCACTGACAACTCAGGTTTTACCTGCATAAAACCAAGTCCATCAGAAAGGCTGACCAGCTTTTCACATCCTTCCATCCTAGATCCCTGGGGAAGGCAGTGTCCAAACAGATCATATCTGCCTGGATCTCCAAGGCAGTCACCTTCTGCTACCAACTCCATGGTAAATCTCTGCAAGGTGCAGTTAAAGCACACTCCACCAGAGCCTCTTCAGGAGCCTTCTTTAAGGGCCTGGATACCTCTACTGTTCTGGAAGCAGTTACTTGGTCTTCGGTTCACACCTTCACCAAACACTACAAATTAGACCACATCTCTAGATCCAGGGCAGGGTTTGCCAGGGCTATCCTTCATGGATTCCTGGAGTCTGCCTCTAGACCACCTCCTCAGTCACAGTGAGCTTTGGCACTCACCCATATGCAGAATACTGTAACATTGGAATCGAAGGACATAGAAAAGTTGTGTAAAATCTTATAACCATAGATGTCCTTCTCTTCTGTGTTGCAGTATTCCTTCCCACCCTCCTTCCCCTCCTGTTAGGTTGCATTTCCTTTTCTGGGTGGCAGTGGACTGGCATTGTCCTTATTAGGACTGGCTCCGACTGGGGCTTTCAGTTCTGAGGGCTGGTGCGTGCAGACGTCACATTTATGGCCCATGTTTCCTTCAGCCACGTCAGATGTCCCACACACTTCAGAGGGAATGAAAACTTTTGTATACTGGCTGTACATAAATGAGACAAGAGGAGTAAACCCATATGTAGAATACTGCAACATGGAAGAGAAGGACATCTATGGTTACGGTAAGATTTTTACACAACTTTTCTTTCCTTACATATGTAATACCTTTTCAGAAAGGTGGCACCTCCATCAAACTGGCAAGCTACAGACCTACAGTCGTTCTTTCACCACTCTCTCAAATTCTGGAAGATTTAGTCATACACAACTCCTTGACTATCTAACCAAAATGAGTTGGATATCACACATGCAAGATGGTCTTGAACCAAATCACAGCACTTAATCTGTCCCACTTATTTCCTAAACCATATACAGGAGGAGTTAAACAATGGACACTGTTCATAAGAGGTTACAAGCCTAGCCATGCCAAAAAAAAACCCCTGAGTACCGATATTGACCATATTTAGGCATTATTTTTTTGCAGAGCGATTCTGTGATCAGCCCTTACTGTAGATCTAAGATCTTTGACATGGTTCCTCATCTCTTACCTCTCAGTAGATTTGGCCTAAGCAAAGAAACTAGTAAGTATTTTAAAAGTTATCTCAGCTATAGAATGCTACTTCTACCCAGTAACAGTAGCAGTACCACAGGGATCCATTATGGGTCCTGTACTGTTCAACAATCTGTAGAAAGTGGTACGTATGGCTGCGGTAGTACAAATATGCTGATTACTCAGCCTTATTCTGTAATAGCACCTCACTATATAAATGTTTTAAGATCGCACATCAAAGATTCAGCTTATTTAAACAGTAACTGGTGAGCTTACAGCTTCTCATGACCGCCAAAAAATAGAATAAGTAATAATGTTCTAAGGAGGGTAGCCTAATGGTTAAGGTGTTTGCCTTACAAACACAAGGTGCAGGGTTTGAGTCTCACAAGGGATAATTGTCTAGGCTTAAAATGGCTCGCAGGGTCAGTTAGCTTAGTAATAATCTATGAACATATGAACCTAAAATAACTGTACAACAAATAGAAACTTGAACATCTACATTAAAGCACTTTACAGCACACATACCACACACACCCACAGGAATAGTACGGCACACAAAACTGCTTGGTGTTATGATTGATGAGCCAAATCTAATAAGCATGTAGACTATGTTGTTAGTAAAGCCAATCGAAAACGGGCAAGTTTTATGGTTCCAGACAAAGCATCCCACAGCATGTCATACCAATAATCTCTCAAAATATTGGTAGTACCATTTCTATTACTTGCATCTCCCATTCTAAATTGATCTCCAAAGACCCAGGTAAGTAACCTAGAACATTAATATAATAACAGCGGCTAACTTCCCATACAAGTCAGTGACACTGCCAAGTTTTACTAAAGCTTGTTTGGCTGGACCTGCACAATGTATCAGTACTCTCCTTACAAAAATGTGTATACCTTCTACATATCCAGCCTTAATAAGCATTGTACAGAGATAAAACCCAGCAAGCCCACTATGATCAATTCATCAAAACCAAATACACACTATCAAATCACTCAGTCACTACAGAGACTCACTCTTCTCAGTCACTGTAACCACAAACAGAAATTCTGTTATATTAGATAACAGAGGCTTAACAAACATTGCACAGTCTGCCTAGCTGTAAGGGACAGAGCCCTGACTGTGACTCAGGCAACTGAGATTAGGTTAACAGCCCTAGCACTATTGGAGCCAGGCAGGGAGGGGAAGGAATGAAGATGCATGGCCCATTCACCTCTGCTGGGGAGAGGGTTTAGCATGCACTCAGAGGTACACAGGGCAGTGCAGGCTCTGTGTTGGAGATTGGAGAAGCCACAGCACATACTGCAGGGGAGGTTTGCTCATTGGCAATGTCCCTTACAGAATTGATGGATGTCCTCTGCGGTTAGCCCATTGCACGTTCCCTTCCTGGCACATCCAGTGTCCATGCATTAAGGCCAGGGACAAACAGAAAAAAATTGAACCACCTCTGTTTGGCTGTCTGGATGATGAGCCCTCTCAATCATCTCTTGCCTGGTAGGAAATTAATGGGCTGATTAACCTAGAAAGGGTGTGGGGGAGCAAAAGCAAAAAAAAAATGCACAAATTAAAGCAATACCTAGCTACAAATCAGTCAGCATTATCCAGCCATAACATAACATGTACAGTTGTGTATCTGACTGTTCTCTTAGGCAGTATCTCCCAAAAGACATTCCTCTTAATTCTAGACAGACTGTTGTAATGGCAAAAATCACTGTATGAGCCCTTCCCCCACACTGTTTCACATCTTTCACATCCTTTCAAGTTTTTCTTGTGTTTTATATTTATGCTTTTCCCATGTTGTTGTACAAATTTCTAACTTTATTACACTGTTATTGTAGTTGTTGGTATCCCCTTTAAACCTTTCTGGTATTTTCTTCGTTACCATTGTTGGTACAACTTTAAAGAAAAAAATAAAATAATTTTCTTGTCCTTTTCTAACTGTGTGTGTGTGTGTGTGTGTGGTAAAGTTTCTTGGTACTATATGTACGTTATCTTCTAGTTGAACATGGAGAAACGTAAGGGTACAACAAGATTTAAGCAGTGTGAGGAATGTGGCAGAAAGATGCCCAACTCGGACGAGCATATTTCTTGCGTATATTGTTTGGGGGTGCCTCATTTAGAAGTCCAGCTGCCGTGTGAACTCTGCAAGGGTTTCATTGCTCTGACCCTTGCAGAGCGTTGCGAGAAATTGATCCTCAAAGGGCTATTAAAATGCACAGAAATGTTTCCCAAAAAAGAATCGAAAAAGGGAAGCCACTCTATTTTGTCATCTCCTAAGTCTCTCTGCTCGAAATCCTCTAAAGTCAGGTTCCTTCCTTGGAACAGAAGCATAAACATTCAAAATTGATACCAATAACCATTTCAGTACCAAAGCCTACAACTTCCGACAAGGTGCTGACAGCTATTACAGAGCCTACAAAAATTACCTCTTTACCAACCTCCTCATCAGTACCTATGGCCCTCTTGGCAACAACAGTAGTTTCCCCAGTAATACCGGTCACTTCCCCTCCAGCACAAACAATTTGGCCAGCCTACCATAGTGCCGAAGATCGAATCCTTTCCCAGGACTAAGTACTCCCCATCAGTTGACCTCTTTTTTTGGTCAGCAGTTGAGCCCATTTATTGAACATCCAGAATCGCCATCGGTGATGTCAATTCATTCCACCAGGAGCCTTTCGGAGCTTGATGTAGTTAGGTTGGTGGATCAGCTCTTGATGGCCAGAGGTCGTCCAGCCCTGTCTAGGACCTCCCTCCCATCCGGAGCCGAGGTCAACTCTCCAAGGACTCCAACTTATCTTCCTCCTTCAACCTCTCCACAGGTCTTGGGGCCTACGATTTCGATGTCCTCCTGGTGCCAACTACTTCAGTACAGATGGTGGACCTCACCTTGGTTCCAGTACCCACTCTGTAGTCCTCGGCTCAGTCAGAGCCGACCTACCCACGGGACTGTGACTTGGCTGTTGGCTCAGGGATCCTTAGTTCGGCACCGATTTTTTTATTTATTTTTTTTTTTTTTCCCCACAGCTTCGTCTAAGATTTCAGGTACTTTGGCAGTTCCAAGTCCTCTCAGGGCTCCTTCTCTGGAGGTGGGCTTGTCGGAGTGTGGTGTGACCCCAGTTTCGGGCTCCCATCCCTCTTCAGGTGGACCTGCCTTCTAGGTTATGGAGAGAGCTCTCGCCTCAGCAGGCTCGCAGTTGGCACTGCTACATTGGGGCAGCTGGCACAAGAGCAGCAAGACACCCTGCTGCAGGGTACCCTCTCCTCATAGTCCTCCTCAGACCTTCCCCTTGAGAAGACACCCCATAAGAGATCATGCAAGAGGAAGCACATAGATTCTCTGGAAGAATCTCTCACTGAGGGTACAGGCTACGATGAAGGGGAAGGGGGTCCCCACGGTCACCCCCTGAAGATGTCTCCTTCAGAGACATCCTGGAAATCTTGAAACAGAGAGGTGATTAAGTTCTACCAATCCTTCTCCGAGGAATATGTTTTCTTGCAGGCTTTTTGTGTCTGACCTTCCACTTCTTGGGCGACCCCACCTGCCGATGAATTGGTCAGACTCATCGTGCAACATGCTTGGAAGGCCCCTGGCACTAAAGAGCCTATCCCCCGCAGACCGGACAAATTTCTTTCTGCGCCAGATCAGCCCCACTGGTCTAAAGGTTTAGTGGTAGATGCTGTGGTGCTAGCGGCGGTAGCCACAAAGAAGGAACTCTCAGAGAAGAGTCCTGCTGTTCATCTTCCAAACTGAGAGTCTCGGAAGATGGACACATTCGGGAAGCAGGTCTATCATTCAACGATCTTTGCCATATGGTCGTTTAATTTCTTGGCACATTTTACGCTTCTTCAAAGGGGCCTATTAACTGAGCTCTCAGGAACATTTGCAGGGCCAGTGTCTGACGAGGTACGCAATATGGTTGCCTCTCAGCTTTCGACCCTAGAATCGATATTGGACTCTTCCATGCGGCTTATTGCACACACAGCTGAAAGGATGGCTAGGGCACGGATACAGGCGTTGCCATTAGGCGTCATGCCTGGATGTGCTTATGTGACTTCGTGGACCCTTTCAATTCTTCCTTTTTCAACTCTCTGGTTGATGCTACCTCTTTGTTTGGCCCAAAAGTCAGAGACACATTAGCCAGGTGTGAGAAGGATGGAAAGACCCATTCTGCTGTTGGTGTGCATTTTCCCACTCCTCAATGACCTTATTCCAGCAATCTGTGGGGTGGAAAGATGTGGTTCAGGAAGTTCCAAGGGCCTTTTTGGGGTACACGTGGTGAGTTTTCCTCCTGGGACAGAGGGGGGGAACTCCTCAGGAATTTCTCCCCCCATGGTAGAGGAGGCCCACGTAATCAGGCTGCAGGGATTCTTTCTCTGGACAACCCTACCAGCGCTTCTAAGCAGTGGCCCATTTGCTTAACTCTGGAAACAGTCGGGGGAAGGTTCTCTCTTTACCACTTTGCCTGGCACTCAATAACATCAGATTCCTGGGTGTAGACCATAATTACCAGAGGTTACAACATCCCCTTCGAACTTCATCCAAGACCACAAAGACAAATCTCTGGTGTTCTACCCAGTCAGAGGGATACAGCAGCACTAGAAATCCAAAAGCTGCTTCAAAAAAAAGTCATCCAAATAGTCCCACCAGACCAAATAGGACCCATATTTTACTCAAGATTCTTTTTAGTGCTAAAAAAGACGGGACTGGAGGCCAATTCTAGACCGCAGTGTTTTGAACAAGTTTGTTCAACAGACAAAATTCCGGATGGTCGCGGTACAGTCGATCCTTCTTTTTCTGGAAAAAGATGATTGGATGTGCTCTATAGATCTTCAGGATGTGGACAAACTGTCCAGAAGGTACTTTTGCTTCCGGCTGGGAGACTGTCATTACCAATTTCGAGCACTGTCCTTTGGTCTCACCACAGCCCACAGGGTGTTCACCAAATGCATGGCAGTGGTAGCAGCTCACCTAAGGCTACAAGGATTCCGCATGTTTCCGTATTTAGACAACTGACTCCTCATCGCCTCCACCAGGCATCTATTGCTTCATGCATTGGACTCCATTCTGAAGATGGCAGACTTCTTAGACATTTCAATAAACGGCAAAAAGTCAAAACTGTCCCCCACACAAGACTTAGAATTCATCGAGCAACATTCAACACAAAATCCTGCCTGGCTGCTCTGCACAGACTACAGAGGTTGAGGTCACAGCTTCAAGTGATACTCTGTGAAGACAAAGTCCCAGTTCCTTTAGTCTTACAACTTCTGGGGTCCATGGTAGCGACAATCACCCTGGTTCCTCTATCAAGGTACCACATGAGGCTACTTCAGTGGCTCCTGACATCACAGTGGTCTCTATTAACGCAACCAATGTCCTACCCAATCTGCAGAACCAGCCAATGCAAGCAGGATCTGTGTTGGTGGATGAAGCCAGAAGACGAATTATGGAGTTGACCCTTCTCCCCCTCCCATCCCAAGGCCATAGTGACCACAGATGCATCCCTAATTGGGGGGGGGGGGGTCATTATCAGGGAAAGACAGTCCAAGGCATTTGGTTCCCCTCAGAGATCATTTTGCATATCAACATCCTAGAAATGAGGGTGGTGCTCTTGACGTTTCAAGCATTTCAATCTGCCCTCCCTTTGGGGACAATTGCTATCCAGCCAGACAACATATCTGTGGTCTGGTACAGCAACAAACAGGGGGGTACTAGATCCCACCCTCTGTCGGGAAGCCCTAAGAGTGTGGCAATGGGCGATCGCCTCCAACCGCTTTCTGATAGCAATGCACATTCCAGGGAATTCCAGCGTGATCGAGGTCAAACTGAGCAGATGCAGTCTCCTGCCTCACGAGTGGTCTCTCAGTTTCAAGGTGGCGACAAAGATCTTTCGTTGATGGGACCAGCCTTGCTGTGACCTGTTTGCCTCTCCCATGACCTACAAATGCAGCAGCTACTTTGCCCTGCCCCCCTCCCCAGGGGGAGTTCCCGAGAGATGCTCTCCTACACGATTGGGCCCCAGGAGTACTTTATGCCTTTCCACCTTAATTCCCCAGTTTTTGAAAAAAGCCTAATGATTGAGAAGCACAGTAATCCTCATTGCACCTTATTGGCCCCATCAAGTCCGGTTCTCTTTTTTCTGGCCTCATCTAGTTCATCACCCGTGGACTCTGGTTCCAACTCCAGACCTCAGGGACTGGTCCATTCCCAGCCTACAAAGTCTCATGCTGACATCTTGGTATCTCCACTTCCAGTGATTGCCAGGGAGAATAATCTGTCCTCCCCAATACAAAAAATACTTCTGGCGTCTCATAAACCTTCCACCAGGAAACTTTACCTTAGTAAATGAAACAGATTTGTGCTTTGGTCTTATGGAGAAGGAATTGACCCATTCTCAGCCTCTATTAATATGGTATTAGAATACTTATCAACCTTATTCCAATCGGGAGCCTCAGCTACAACTATTAGAGTTCATCTAGCTGCTATTTCATATTTTCATAATGGCTTCGATGACCTTTCCTTAATGTCTCATCGCCTCTGTAAAACCTTCTTAAAGGGCATTTTACATTTGAAACCACCTTTTAAAGAACCCATTGAACCTTGGAATTTAACGCTAGTCTTGCAAAGCTTGGTCCGTCCGCCCTTTGAGCCAGCAGCCTCCCGTGGCATCAAATTTTTATCTTGGAAGACCCTATTCCTGGTAGCCATCACATCAGCCAGGAGAATATCAGAATTGCAGGCTTTGTGTGTGAACAGTCCATATATCACTTTTCAGAGAGAGAGAGTATCACTTAGAACTAACCCCTGTTTTCTACCCAAATTAGTATCGGACTCAAATATTAATCAATCCATAGACCTACCAGTTTTCTTCTCAAACTTCTCAAAGGAGAATATTGTTTGCATTTGTTGGATGTACACAGACAATTACACTTTTACTTGGTTAGAGCGAAATCATTTAGGAAGTCAGACTAATTGTTCCTGTCCTTTTCAAGCACTCTGCTAAACAAGCCAGATGTTCTTCGTGTTTCACTGTTGCAGTCATTACATTTGGGTAATCTGCTGGCAGGTTGCCCTCAGTCGGCCTGAATAACAAAGTCTTGGGTCCTGCGTCGGTTGCTGTCTCCTCTTCCATGATGTTGGGTCATCAGGGGTATAAAACATGCAGCCAACGCCATTTTAATCCGTCTTTCTTGCCGCGTGGTGCCTGAAGCAGAAGCAGTTCGCAAGTGCTGGTTGGCCGACTCCTGAAATTTTTGTATTCGAGTTTCAGAACCGAAGTCTTCAAACTAAAGCTAAGTACCCTGTTGGGGAAATGTTTTCTTGCTCCTTACCGATGTCAGTAAAAGTTAATAATTGCATTACTTGTGGGAAGAAAATACCTCATAAGAATTTTCATTTGTACTGTATTCCTTGCCTAGGCCCTTATCACAACGTGCCTTGCTGTCGGTTTTGTGCTAAATTTAACCAATGCACTGTTAAGCGTCGGTATATTTTTGCTTCTAAATATTTTGGTTCAATTTTTAACTACCCTGAAATGTCATCGGTTAGCAATCTGACTACCGGAGTTCACAAATAACGCAAGGAAGGAGACAGACCGTCAAGGTCCAAAACTGACGACGAAGCTTCTCCTAAGCCAGTCGCCAGTTCTCCGGTACTAGAGGAGCTTTTGCAGCCCCTGATACCTGCTACTTTTGAGTCGCAGGCCTTTAGCGAGACCCATTCGGAGTCCAGTATGCCGCGAGATTCGCAAAATATTGAACCCGCGGATGTCTCTCCTTTAAATGGGTCCAGAGCCGCTGAGCAGGCATGAGGGTGTTTTCAGGCCTCAACATTTTTACATGAAACCGATGCCAGCAACAAAAACAAGATCAAGAACAACATTTATGTCTAAAAAAAATGACGCATGAGCCACGTGCTCAGGCCACAGTGCCTAAAAAACAAATGATCAAAATGGCTGAGGATTTAATTACCTTGATCAGGGGTTCCCAAAGCCACCAACCCCCCCCCCCCGCCCTGTTAAGAGACATAGGCAAGGCACTGATTATGAATCTTCAGGTCAGGTTTCCATTTCTTTTGATTCCTCTTCTGATCAGGAATTTTCTATTCCACTCTATGAGGATTCTGATGCAGAGGAATCCATCCCATCTGCATCTCCTCCTGAGGCTTACTCTTTTGGAGAGACTTTGCATAAACATTTTCACTGGAAGAGTCAGGACTTCTCTGAATCAAAAAAGAGGCATAGGTATTTCCTTCTTCTTCCTCAGCATAGACCTTTGGCAATACCTCCTGTATTAGACATTGTTGATGATGTGTTTTCGGAATCAAGCATGGCTCCTGATTCCCTGCCCTCCGGCTCCTAGTAAGCCAGACAGATATTACAGGGTTCCTGACTCCCACAAATTTCTTTTCAAAAATCCTGCTGCTGATCCTGGGACTATTTCCTCAGGGTCCCAAGGGTGTTAAGGCTTCTACAGCCAAAAATCCTACCCCTTCTGATAGAGATTCCAGAGCACTGGATAGATGGCGTAAGATAGATGGCAATCAGGGCTTTAAACTGCCAGTTTCATATGGTTAAATATCAACAGCATGTTATGGGCTTACTGAAACAGAAAATGATGTTGATTTCTGATTGTGTAGAAAATAGAGTTACAGGATTTATTGCATTTAGCAGAACAGGTTGGAAAGCATACTTTGCAATGTGGTTTTGATTCCTTGGAGGCCTCTTGTAGGGCCGCTGTTACTTGATCTGTGATTAGAAGGCATGCCTGGCTCAAGGAGCAAAATCTTCTTGATCATGTTAAAGCTAAATTGTTGGATGCCCCTTTGCAGCATGATACTCTGGTAATAAGACAGAAGAGGTTTTAAAGAAAATGGAAGACAAAGCTAAATCCATGCAAACTGTAAAACATTTCTTGCAAGTGCAGCCACCCAGGTTCAGTAGGCACTGGCCTACTACAAATTGCTCCTTTCCTGTGTCCAACAGAGCCACTCAGGGCAAACCCAGGCGCTCAAAAGGCTCCAGATATCAATCACAGGGTTCTTTACAGGTGAAAGCAATGGGGTGCCTCCACCTCCAAATCTGGAGGAAACAAAGCACAACCCTACAGTAAGCAGTCTCAATGACTTTCCTCTACCATCTCCAAGCACTTATCTTTTGGCAGCCCCCTTGGGGGGAAAACTAGCACTTCATGCTCAAAATTGGCAGTTAATTACCCAGGACAAGTAGGTATTAAACATAGTATCCCAGGGGTACAGATTTCATTTCCATACTTTGCCAATTCCAAACGGATGGCCGGAGCTGCCACAAAACCAGTGGGCAGAGGCCCAGAAACAAGTCATGTCCCTCATGGATATGGGGGCTGTTCAGCCGGTACCAGAAAAGGAAAAAGGACAAGGATTTAATTCAAGACTTTTCCTGGTACCCAGAAAAGACGATTCATGGCATCCAATACTGAACCTATCGATTCTGAACACGTTCCTGGACATTCCAAAATTCAAAATGCTGACTTTACAACAGCTACTGCCTATGCTAGGCAAGAATGCTTGGTTAGTAACTCTAGACTTAAGAGGCATGCCTGCATATCCCAATAAGAGAATCATGCAGAAGATACCTCCGCTTCAAAGCAGGTTTTTTTGCATTACCAATTCTCTGCACTGCCCTTTGGCTTATCTACTGCGCCCAGGGTCTTTACAAAGTGCCTGGCACCAGTAATTGCATTCTGCAGACAAACATTCAAATTTATCCTTATCTGGACGATTGTCTCATTCAGGCAGAGGACAAGGACACACTTCTTCAACATCTGGCGTTTGTAAAAAGGCTTTTAGCATGCCTAGGGTACACCATAAACTAAAAGAAATCACAACTGTTACCCTCGCAAATAATTACATTCCTGGATGCAAGCTTGAATACAACTGCCCAGATGGCTTACCTCACGCCAGACAAACAAATGCAATTGACAACATACTTCAAACAAATGGCAATACAAACCCAGTTATCTGCAACACAAATTCTGCAGGCTTTGGGGTTCATGGCATCCTGCATTCTACTAATTCCATATGCGAGACTGCATATGAGGAAACTTCAATGGTACCCAAAAAGTTTATGGAGTCAACATTGTCACAGCCTGGAAACAATGATTCCTCTCATTCCCTGCCTACAACAGGTGTTTCTTTGGTGGGCAAAGACATGTCACCAAAACAAGGGATTGTCATTCACTCTACCCCCTGCCACCCAAACCCTAACTACAGACGCATCAGACTATGCTTGGGGGGCCCACCTGGCAGGGAGATGCATTCAGGGCAAATGGAGCCAAAATCAAATGCATCTGCATATCAACCAGAAAGAAATGCTGGCTGTTCAGAATGCTCTGACAGCCTTCAAGGACTTCATTTAGGACAACTACTGATAAAGACAGACAACACCACAGTTATGTGGTACATAAACAAGCAGGGGGGTGCCCATTCCTATCCCCTTTGCAGGCTAGCCATGGCCTTGTGGAACACAGCCTTGACTTACCAAATACATCTTCAAGCTCAGTTCCTGCCAGGAAAGCAAAATACTCTGGCAGACGACCTAAGCAGAAATCATATGGATCCGCACAAATGGAAACTGGATCCACAAATCTTCAGCATGTTAACACAGAAATGGGGGAGCCCAGACATAGATCTATTTGCCTCTCCCCAAAACTATCAGTTGGACAAATTCTGCACAAGAACTCATCACAAAAAAGCATTGGAAGTGGATGCTCTATCCTTCAGCTGGAAAAACCTGTCAGTCTATGCCTTTCGCCCCTCTGCCTCTACTCTCCAAGGTCTTACTAAAAGTCAGACAGGAAAAAACAAAAATTATCCTAATTGCTCCGGACTGGCCTCACCAGCACTGGTACCCGCTTCTAAGGAATATGCCACACCTTCCTCAATGGTACTTGCCTCAAACACCTCATTTACTGTCTCAGCAGAACTATCAAATTCTCCACACTCCGCTCCAAACTCTGAATCTTGCAGCATGGCTAATCAACTGATTATTTAAACCACATCTGTCAGTAAACCTGTGATGGATGTCATTTTGGAAGCCAGAAGGCCTAGTACTAGAAAATCTTATGCTGATAATTGGAAGAGATTCTGTGCTTGCAACCAAGCACAAGGAATAGACACAGCAAAGCCCAATATTCCTCAGATTTTGCAATACTTAACTGAGATGCTTGACAAGGGCCTATCTTTTTCTTCAATAAAAATCCATGCCTCTGCCATCTTGGCTCATTACAACACAGAGCCTCCCCTCTTTTCTCATCCACTGCTTAAACAGTATCTCAGAGGGGCCAAAAACTTAAGGCCTCCCAGGAGAACACCAACTCCTGCATGGGACCTCAGTTGTCTGCTAGAAAAACTCACCCTGCCTCCTTTTGAACCAGCAGCTACTGCAGATATAAAATGTATATCTTGGAAGACAGCTTTTCTTTTGGCAGTCACTTCAGCAAGAAGGGTTTCAGAACTACAGGCTCTCATGGCAGTGGAGCCTTTCATTATATTTTACCTGGACAGGGTGGCCCTCAGGACCAATCCTTCTTTTATGCCTAAGGTGGTATCCAGTGTGGCTGTTAACCAGATCATTCACCTACCAACTTTCCCAAATCTGCAGAACAAGGGGGTGCAGATTCTGCATTCATTGGATGTACACAGACAACTAAGATTCTACTCAAACAGGACAAAATCTCTAAGGAAGTCTGAGAAACTACTGGTAGCTTTTGCTGCAGGATCAGAGGGGAAGGCTATATCAAAGCAGACTATTTTTAAATGGATAAGCCACTGCATTTGTTTCTGCTATTTGCACCATGGTAAACCTGTGCCCAAGGGGATCAGATCCCATTCCTCCAGGGCTGCCTCTACTTCAGCAGCTTTTCTCAGAGGGGTCCCAACCAAATACATTCTAGAAGTTGCTACTTGGAGCTCTGTTCATGTGTTCACAAAGCATTATCATTTATCTGTCTTCTCTAAATCCACGGCAGACTTTGCCACTGCAGTCCTGCAGGGCCTTATAGCTGCTCCTAATGCTGTTTAGTTCCATCCTCCCATCCATAGCTTTGGGATTCTACCCAAATGTAATGACTGCAACAGTGAAACACGAAGAACATAGTACAGTTGTGTACACTTACCATAAATGTAGATGTTCGAGTGTTTTCACTGTTGCAGTACGGGTTACCCACCCGCCACCCCCCACTCTATACCTTTTCTTTCCTTCACTATACTCAAAAGCCTTTGTGGTGTATTTGCTTTTAGTTGAAGGTAAATTTTATGTTTCTAAGGTGCATTTATATATTTACAGTTTATTTATATATATTTTTGCTCCCCATTTGGGGGCACCTGACATCTGGGGCAAGAAAAACTGATTAAAATGGCGTTGGCTGCATGTTTTTATACCCCTGACGATCTGACGTCATGGAAGAGAAGACAGCAACCGACACAGGACCCAAGACTTTGTTATTCAGGCCAGCTGAGGGCAACCTGCCAGCAGATTACCCAAATGTAATGACTGCAACAGTGAATACACTCTAACATCTACATTTATGGTAAGTGTACACAACTGTACTTTTCCAAAGTTACTTTATCGAAATGGTTGAGAGATTGCATCACCTTGGTTTATGACCAAAATAAGCTGAACCTATCAACTAAGGTCAAGCTCGTTCTACCAGATCAGTTTCCACTTCAGTAGCCTTTCATTCTAGAGCCTCTATGGATGACATTTGCTCAGCGGCCACCTGGGCTACCCCTCATACCTTTATCACTCATTATAAATTGGATATGGTCTCCAGGGGAAGAGCATCCTTTGGCTCTATGGTGCTCAGGAACATCCTTCTGTAGGGACTCCTGGGACATAAAGTAGCTAGGGACTCTGTCCCAGCAGTCAAGAATGAATGAAGATTGACAACATCAGATAATGAAGTTATGTTCTTACCATAACATTCCATCTGTGTTGTCAATCTTCATTCATTCTTGACATACCACCCTCCAACCCCCTACAAAGACTCTGGGAGGTTCAGAAATAGTCCTGGTTTCATAGTTAGGGCAGTTTCTCAGACACAGCTTCCACATTTTATTTCTATGGACAAAACTCGATCTGAAAGGAAGGGAAGAGAGGAATTATGGGTAGCCTTAGATCGAGAGTTTCTGGCTGGCGCGAGCTTGATACAATGGCCGAGTCTGATGGAACCGAAACCCAACAGTCAAGAATGAATGAAGATAGACAGAACATTATGGTAAGAACATAACTTCTTTTTTTAACCCACATGTTTCACTGACATCTTATTCTGCTTTGTAAACTGGTCATCTCCTTGCTTTTGTGCTTTCTAAGCTTGTATGAACTTATTGTAGAACTTTGTTCCTTGGGTTTCCACGAAAGAGTGTATGCATAGCTCAGATGGATTATACTGGTCAGCAGATGTAAAATAGTCTTTGGCATTGCTTTGTTTTTTTTTGGAACTGGAATATAGAGTGATATTTTCCAATCCAATGGTCACTGCTTTGTTTTCCAGGTTTGCCGGCAATTTCCAAGCAAATGTATACTTTTTATTTGCTAATATAGTATTGTACTGTTATACTGACTACTAGATCACTAGTTGAGTAAACATAGTGCTAGTTTTCTGGTATGCTAGTATACTAATTAATAAAATGTTTACTAATTAATATAGAAGTGTCCTTATGCAAACAGCCAGCTGCATACATATTACAGAAATAAACAGGGTTTGATTCCCTCAGCCTTCATTTGCTTGCTGTGCAACCTTGAGCAAGTCGCTTAACTAGACAGTGCTCTGGGATGATTGGAAAATTTGGCTAGGCTTCACAGTGCTATAGGTCCACATGGCTAGTAACTACTTAAGAATAAAGTGTCACAAATGGTACTAATACAAATGTACTACATTTGTCATATGCATGTGCAGTAAATACACACTAAGGTGTTCCAGGACAACATAGTGTCTAAGAAGAAATTAAACCGAGATTAAGTTGAACATTACAATAAGGTAAGAATTTTTTTTTTAAATGATGTTTGAGTATGGGTAGTGCACGTTTACGTGTGTCTGACTTTGTTTTGTTATGAAAGCAAGACAACCTACAATCAGCCTGAGTAAATCATGGCATTATCCGCACCTGAACATCATGCATTACTTAGTTATTATTAGTACTTTCACCAAGGGCAGTGAATAATAGGCAGAAATGGTTCTGTGTGCTAAGTGAAGCAGTATTGCTTTCACTGCTTCCAGAATTCCCAAGCCTTTAAAAAGCTGTACAAGCAGCTGACACCTAATGCCATCCAGGTATAAACCTTCCACAAAACATATCTGCTTTATTTGCCTTAAATATTGCATGAGAAGTTAAAAAGTATAACCACACACACAATATGTGTTTTATATGTTAGGGTCTCTACATGTGTTAAACAGTTATAAAATTAAACAAAAAAGCTGAAATACTTGGCCTAGTTCACCTTAAAATTTAAAGGACTAAAGGTAATGTAATAGGTTTAAATAACATATCTTATAATATTTTTGTAGACAGCATCCACTAATTACTTACCATAATGTTCTGTCTGTGTTGTCCATTTTCATTCTTCCTCAACAGTTGGGTTTGGGAATGATCCTCTGATCCAACTCTGCCACTTCTTCCAGATCGTAGAATACTTGAACTCTCAAGCTCCTCCCTTTACCCATAGTGTCCCACTAGCGTAACATACCTCTGTTCTAGTTTGCTGCCCATTTGGTTCCTAGAGCAGTGGAAATTATGAAAAGAGCAGAAGCTGGAACTCAAGCAGGGGACAGAGGTTCCTCCAATACTCTTCAGTCTCTCCAAGAGTAAAGCAAGGTTGGGAGTAGGTGGGTGGGAAGTTAAGGAAGAATGAAAATGGGCAACACAGATGGAATGTTATGGTGACTAAGTACATAACTTTATCCGATGTTGTCATTTTTATTAATTCCTCGACTGTTGGGACAGAGTCTTCAGCTACCTAAATCCCAGGAGGACTCTAAGGAAGGATATTATGGAGCACAGCTTTGCCAAAGACTGCTCTTCCCCTAGAGACCAGATCTAATTTGTAATGAGCAGTAAAGGTGTAAATGTGTGAAGATTAGCCCAGGCTGCAGCTGCACAAATATCATCCAAGGAAGTTCTAGACAAAAAGGCTGACAGTCACCATAGACCTCATGGAATGGGTTCTTGGCGGCTTTGGTAAAGGCAAACCCACTTTCTCATAAACTGAGGTAATGCAATCAGTCAACCATTTGACCAGAGTCGCTTTATATACTGATTTGCCTAGTTTTGAATCAGAAAAGGAAGAAAACAATTGTTCAGGTTTTCTCAGATCTTTGCTTCTGTGAAAGCAGAAACGTAACTGTAAACATACAAAAGATGCAACATATATTCTCCTTGTTTGAGAAGAAAGAAGACTGGGAGCTTGCTGACCTGATTAATACTAGATTCCAACGCCACCTTTGGTAAGAAGTAAAGACTGGTCCATAAAGAAACCCTATCCTAGTGAAAAATTAAATAAGGAAGTTTAGAAGACAGTGCTTGAAGTTAGCTGCGGTGGTGGTGCTGCGGTAGCGTTGTTGCCTCACAGTAAGACGCTGTCCGGTCCGATTCTCAGCTAGAGCGTCTTCTGCGTGGAGACATGCGTGAATGGGCGTACCTTCGTTGAAGGTTGTGCGTCAGGGCTGGCAACTCGCCATGTAAAAATCTACTGCCAATCATTAGCGGACCGCAGTTCCGCTGTGGCGACCCCTAACTGGGAAAAGCCGAAAGACACAACAAGCAGACAGTGCTTGAAGTTCAGACACTCTTCTGGCAGAGGTGATAGCAACTAGGAAAATAGTTTTCCAGGTCAAAAACTTCAGATCATACTTAGCCGAGGGTTTAAAGGGAGGTTGTGTCAGAGCCTGAAGAGCAATATTTAAATCCCAAGGAGGAGTAGGACACTTTAGAGGCAGTCTAAGTAGGTAGGTTTCTCTGAGAAAGGCTTTACAAAACTTGGATGAAGCTGAAGTAGAACTATTTACTCCTATATGAAAGTTGGAAATGTCTACTAATTGTACTCTGATAGATGATGCGCTAGCATCATCATTGAAAATTGTAGCTAAATAGTCAAGAACCTTTGAAATTGGTACTGAAAAAGGGTCTAAATTCTTTTTATGGGCCCAAAAAACAAGATTTCCCATTTGCTTTTATATTTTTTTCTAGTGGAAGCTTAATGGGAAGATAACAGAATATGACAGATGGGAGAGGAGAGCCTGGGCTGTCTAGCAATCAACGAAACTGGAGAAAGCATGCAGTCAACGTGAGGCCTGAAACATCCAGATGAGTCAGAACCGTCAAGTGAGACAGAAGGTCTGGGGGTGGGTCCATAATCCAGTAAGGACAGATGTAGAAGATGAGCCCAAAGGAAGGGAAACCAGATCTGACAAGGCCAATAAGGGGCAATGAGGATAACTGTGCTCTTTAATCGAGATGCTTTCTGGAGAAACTTGGGAATGAAGGGTAACAGGAGGTAAACATAAAGGAGACTGGAGGGCCAAGTGTGAAGTAGAGCATCCCTTGGTGACTCCCCCAGTGGGGAGATCAGGAGAAAGAACCTGCTGCACTTCCTGTTGAGGGGAGATGAGAAAAGGTAGCAGCATGGTTGGGCCCCATCGACGAAAACTCATCTCTGCCATATTGATATGAGAGACCACTTGTGAGGCATCAGAGTGGATCTGCTTAATTTATCTACAGTCATATTGAACTTCCCCAGGTTGTGCATTGCTATCAGAAAGCGATTTTAGGAGATGACCCATTTCCATACTGTCATAGCTTCTTGACAAAGAAGGTTAGATCTGTTTCCACCTTGTTTGTTGATGTACCAGACCACCAACATATTGTCCATCTGAATCGCGATAGTCCCAGTTGGGAGAATGTCTTGAGAAGCCTACAATGCTAGGAGGACAGCTCTCATTTCCAGGACAGTTGATATGCATGTTGGCCTCTTCGGGGACCACGTGCCTTCAATTGTCCTTCCCAAGAAGTGCCCCCCCCCATCTGAAAGACATCCATGGTCACTGTGACCTTGGGTTGAGGGAGAAGAAAGAGATGGCCTTCTTGTATTTGATTGGAGTGGATTCATCAGAGTAGATAATTCTTGCAAGCTTGAGTTATTTTGACTGGCCTGGATAAAGGGTGTTGGAGAATATACCACTGAGTTACGAGTGTCCATTGAAGGCTTCTCATATGGAACCTGGCTAGCAGTACAAGGGTGATTGCCGCTGACTTGGATCCCAAAGTTTGGAGTATCAGACAAGCTGGAAAAGAAGAATTCTGAACAATCTTTTTGACCTGGAATTAAATAGCTTGTATCCAAGACAGAGAGAGAGAAGCCAATTGAGTGGCTTTATTAAAATGAGCACTGATGAATTCCAAAGTTTGAGTTGGACTGAGCTGAGATTTGTTGTAGTTAACAGACATTCCCAGACAAGAGCACAGCTGGAGTAAGTAATCCCTTGCTTGAATTAGTTGATGCCTGGGTGGAGCAGTCAGGAGCCAGTCATCCAGATATGGAAAGACTCAGAATCCCAGCAAAGACTCAGAATCCCAGCATTCTCAGGTGAGCTGCTATGACTGCCTTGCACGTGGTGAAAACCCTCATGGCTGTGGAGAGACCAAAGGGCAGCACTTTGAACTGGTAATGACTAGCTCCCAGCCAAAATTGTAGATATCTTCTGGACTGCCTGTTCATTTTTTGACATGATAGTACACATCTTGAAGGTCTGTCATGCACATCCTTGTGCAGAAAGGACAGACTGGACTGAGCTATGACTATCTGGAACTTTGTCTATTGAACCGATTGATTTAATTTGCTGAGATCCAAAATTGGTCTCTAGTCCCCTATCATTTTTGGCACTAAAAAGAATCTTGAAAAAGTTCCGGACTGTCTGATCTGGGGAGAACCACTTGGATGACTCTCTTTTTCTAGCAGCTTTTGTATTTCTAGTGTCACTGCTTCCTTGTGACTAGGTGGAACATTTGGGATTTTCTTCAAAGCTGATGGGCGGGTGGGAAAATGGTATGATATTACCTCTGGATATTATCCTCTAGCAGCTTTTTTATTTATAGTGCCACCGCTTCCTTCTGATTGGGTGGAACATTTGGGATTTTCTTCAGAATTGATGGAGGGGGGTGGGAAAATGGTATGATGTAACCTCTGGATTTTATCCTCTACACCCATGAATCTTTTGTGATATCTAGCCAGGTTGTCTGGTGTAAGAATAGACGGCCCCTGACTGCCTCTGGAGAAGGACGGACAGGCCTTCATTCAGGAGTGCTGATGGTGTCTTTCTGAGAAGGAATAAGTCTTCCATTTAAATCCCCCCGCCCCTGGGGGAACTCTACTCCACGTGTATCTAGAAAGGGATCCTAAGATTTCTTAAACCACATTTTTCTACCACCTTGTGGCTTTCTAGAAAAAAGACTGTTGAGGAGTAGAAAAATGTACACCCACAGCAGAGGTGGTTTTCCTTTCCTGTTTGCACCTAGAGAGAGTGTCTTTCACTTTGGAACCAAACAACAAGCCTCCGTCTAAGGGTGCATTGACGAAAAAAGATTTGAAGGGTTCCACAAAATCGCATCCAGGCATGTCTTCTAATGGAAATTCCTGAACCTGCCACCCATGAGGTACCTTCAGCAGCATGAGAGATCAGCCTCATGGACTAATTCAATATAGAAGGATGGCCAGCTGGGAGGAAATGCTATTCCCTTCCTCGGAAGATATGGACTCAGAGAGAGATTTTGTAAGCTCTTTGATCAAATATCTCTGAAGTCAGGTAAAATGTGCCAAATAATACAGTGACTTGAGAGCGAAGGTCTTTGAAGTATAGACACGTTTCCCAAATGTGTCCTGTGCTTTAGACTCCCTGTTAGGGAAATGGACAGAGGAACTCTCTTCCAATGGTTTGTTTCTCATGGCTGCCACAATAGCCATGGCATCAACAGGTACTCCTTTATGCCAGTGTGGTTACTCTTTATGTGGCACAAGGATCTTGTCTGGTCTCTTAGGTATAGGCTGAACTGTGTCTGGCTCCTTCCATGCCCTCCAAGATACTAAATCTATAAGCTCATTGGCAGGCAGAGTCACTCAGGAGGTAGACGGGCCAACCCTAAAAGCCTCCAGAAACACTGATTCCTCTTGGTAAGGTTTATCTGGGGACCAACCACCCCTTTGTTTTAAGCACTCCAAGATATCGACAAAAGGAAACATCATCACGTGGTGGTCTGGAGGACCCTTCCTCCTCATCAAAATCATTGTCTTCAGTGACAGATTCTTGTAGAGAGGCTAAGTGCCTCCTTTTGCACATTCTAACCTCCTCTGTGGTATACTCTGAGGAGGTGTCCGAAGAGATAACAATACCCTGCTTGGTTGTCTGGAGACTAGTTTGGGCCAGAGGCTCTGGATGCAAAATCGAATGAGACATGGAAATCTGATCTGAAGAGGGCAGGTTTGTCTGAACTCTAGCCATAAAGAATACTGTATCCACTACCATGAAGGCAGAGCACCTGGAGGAGTGGAAACCGATAGATCTGACAAAGCATACTCACGAATTGTCAGCTTCCGCTGTCCCACAGGCAAACCACTCAGAGGGAGTTGAAGCCGAGCTGTCTAACTCTGAAGCTCCGAGGGGAAGAGACATCTCCAACAATTTCTTAGTCGACTTCAACAACTCAGGGAAGGCACCAACTCTTCAGCTCCAAGTCATCCAGCTCAGAGGTACTAGAGGCCGTGCAACTCAAAGAAACCATTGGAGTCGAATACTCCAAAACCTTTGTATCTGGGGAAGACGACCCCAAAGCTTTCAGATCCAATGGCTCAGAAACTGAAAAACGGATCTGAGAAAGAGATATGAAGGTGGTGTGGTTTTGTAGAGGCTGTCTGGATCCAGTGGGGTTGGAGCCGAGAGGACTCCCATTTGAATTTGCATACTGAGGAACTTCCTCATCATCCTACCCACATCATATACTTCAGATAGCCCCCTGGAAGACTGAAGAGGAAGCAGTAGAAGGTGGCCTTGAATGTCATCTAGGAGACTGCTCTAGAAATGGTAAAGGAAGTCTGGATGTGATAGGCTCTGAGATCAAAGCTGGAGAATAGATCCAGTGGGATCTTTTGGGTCTTAACTTCAGATTCGAAACAGTAAGATCAAATTTTCTTGAAATTTTAGCTGGTGGCTCTGTAGATAGAGCTGAAGGCAATCCAGGGATTTCTTGCAAGAATCCTTGGTAACAGAATCACCCTTCTTATCTTGTTTCTTGGGGTTTGAGCCCATCAGCCATACAGGAACATTTAGAAGGAATTAGACCACTAAGTATCAACTTTTTCTTTCTATTAGTGCACAGGAGTTGAAACCTTTGCATATCTCACAATCAATGTCTAGTTGTTTAGGGCCTAGACAATATACACACTCTGTGTGGCCATCCGAACTGGGGATTTTTTGGGCGCACGCAACACATTGCTTGAAGCCAGACAGTTTGTCCGACATACTGAAAAATTAAAGAATTACCAAAGATGGTAAATAGACGTCCTATGAAAGTACAAGAAGTAAAGGAGAAGAACTATTAGCTATGGTATTAACAGTAGTCAAAGAATACGAGGAAAATAAGAACTAATGTATGTAAAAAGGGCTAAAGGGAGGAAAGAGTAATTACTAAAAACTAAAAGGGCAGTTAAAGAAACCTAGCTAAAGTTAAAGAAAGTTAAACTTACTGACTTGTGAAAATTAGCTGAAAAATTTATAACCAAAGCTTTAGAGCTCGCAATCTACATTTGATCGCAGTGGCGGCAAATGAGATCTGAGGTATGTTAGGTTGGTGGGGCATTACCACCAAGTTCTTAAAATATATAGCAAGTGAAAACTAAAAGAACAGGCCTGAAATGGTTTTCCTTAAAATGTATTTTTAGATGTACACAGAAAGGAGTTATCAGATAACTGTGCAAAATGTACATACCTAAATCATAGCTCCCTGTTAAACTGTTGGGACTGCAGTGCTGAGTCCCAAAAAAGACTGAAAATAGAAAAGAAAACAAATAGGAAACGCTTTGAAATGTTGGGATCCACTAAAGTGAGTCCCGAAATATGGAGACTGAATGGACAAAGAAATGGAGTTACATATACTAAGTACAAGATGGCCATTTCTCAAGATATTCCCTTTTTTCTCAGGTATGGAGATCTCAGTTACTTTATATAAAAGCCTCCCCCATTGGAAGATGCAAGGGGGGGGGGCTTGTTTCCCTGCAAAAAAAGTTTAAAAGAGAAAAGTGATGTTCAAGATTAGCTGTTCTCGTACAGTTTCATTCAAATATCACTTTCCTCCTTTTAAAGTTGTTTTTGCTTTTGCATAGGAGACAGGCTGGTCTGCAGTCCCCAGTGTGTGTGTGTGTGTGTGTGTGGGGGGGGGACGACTTATACCATCTCCAAGATCATCATACATCTGGGAAAAGGGAATATTTCCAACAGTTACAATTTCAGAATATGTAATTCTGGGTTTTCAGTTATTTAACCCCTATGTTCTGGGACTCTGCACTGCGAAACTTGGCAATTCAAATCATTATCTTAAATCACTTTAAAGTTAGTTGCATGAACCCCAGACTATGAACTGTCAACCATTACCAAATCTAGATATCTAAATTGTAAAGCAACACATTCTTAATACTTTGATATTACCAAACTTTGGATGCAAACAAACTTTTTTTTTTTTTTGTTAAAATAAGGTAAGAACAAAGATGCCTTTCCTGAAGCTGAAGGTAACGTTTCTACTAACTGTGACATTTTTATTCAGCAGAGCAACAGAATATTGTTCTATGGTGAAGACGTTTAAAAGTTTTAAAATTATTTGTCTTGAAATATTTACGATAAAATATTCTTAGAGTAAGAAAAGTCTCTTATGGTAGCCACTATAGTTTCACTGGACATGAGAGTATTAATAATTTATTTTTCTTTAATTGTCATTTGATTTAATAGTATGTCTGCATAACATGTGACCTTAAATGTAAGTTGACAGGTCCCAGGTAATTAAGAATATCAAAAGTTACAGCTTCCATGTGATATACTGTATGTATGTTTAAAGTGCTGTATCTGCTTATATGTGCATGTATAGTTGACCAAAGCTCACTATTTAAACTCTATACAGTGTGGCTTTCCGAAACTGCAGCCTGTGTTCAGATGATGTGGATATGCACAGAAGCTCCCAACTCAAAGACCTGCTCCAAGAATATTTTGAGAAAAAGGCTGAGGTGGAGAGAGACTTAAGTGATGAAGAGGATCAAGGAGAGGAAAGTCTTAGCAAAGTGAAGGTGAGCTTTCATAGTATATTTAAAGTTGTTTGTATTGTGCAGACATAGGATCCAGAAACAAAGGAAATTAGGGTGGACTAAAAGCATCCATTTCAAGGTACAGTATTAATAATGAAAGAACTTAATAGCTATGGGTATATTCAATATAGACATAAAATTGGGAACTGAACAATATGTTTTTGTATGCTGTATTCTGAAAAAAAATGTAACGGGTTTGTCATTCCCTCCTTTATCCACCACTTCACTGGATGTTACTGGTTATGACAGAAAACAAAACTCATATTGTAATTTACCTCAGTATCACTTGTTTTTTTTGGTCTGGGTTAGGAAACAAGAGCTATTTTGTTGAAAGCAAGAGTGTGTTGTGGCTGTTCAGGTGTGCAGCTGGACAGAGTAAAACAAAAACATCATGACTGAAGTCAGAGAGCAGAAAACTTACCCCAGTGTAAGTGCATATATGTAACATAGCATCCTTTAAGGTGATTAAGCTTTTCTACTATATGACATTTGCCTCGCATACAGCATTTTTCTTAACATCCTCAAAGATCATTTTGTTTCTCACCAATTTTCACATTTTTTTTAATAATCCTTCTGCTCTGAGTTTATCAGTGATTGCAGTACTGAACCAGCAATTTATTCTCTATCATGCACCTGCAAATTATTTTAAGCAGTCAGGAGTATTAAAAAATCGAAGGTCAGTTTGCAGGACTATGTCACTGACCGTAGTAGTAGTAGTAGTAGAGAGGAAAGCAGTATTTCAGTGCACTTCAGAAGGGCACATGCAAGTGATATTCATGTGCTAAAATAAGTTTACAAATGGTTAATGCTGGAAGGTAGGAATCGATTAAACTTAAAAAAGTTTGCATGTGTAAACTGAAATTTGAATGCACTAAGATCATTAGCATTAAAGAGCAAAATTCAGTAGGGTGGTGATATTTGATTTACTTTTTTAATTGCTTAAGTTAATTGATTGTGGTTTGCTGCAGAATACTATTTTTGTATTGTAATTTTAGTCTGCATTAAAGACTGATAGCCGAAGTGCTAAAACTATGCACTTTAAATAAGAAGTTTTCTAATATGAAGTCACTCATTTGTCATGTTCAGTATTCTGAATTTGTTCCCTGCTTACCTAATTCTTCAGCCAGGTTAGTTGTCTTTTCGTTAAAGAATTCCTTATACTGCTTCAGTGCATAATCCCTTTCCTTTTTTTTAAATACATCCCCACAACTATTTCACGGTATTTAGTGCTTTGCATTCTTTCGTATTTGTCACTGTGCATCTAAGGAAATTGAAGTTGATGCTGCTTTAATCCTAGATTGCTTTCAGTGGCAGATTATAATAGAGGTGAAATGGTGGTCACCCAGAGCCTACTTGAAGGTGCCCATGGCTGGCTAACAAAACCATCGCACCCGTAGTGTGACCATCTCTCTCTCTCTTTTCCAGCACTGTTCTGAACAGGAAATTCTCACTCTTGTTTTTCCAGCATGCACAGACTGTTCCACCCCCACACCAGTACAGGAAGTACCATCAGCCATTGCCATCATTCTACACAGTACAAGAAATACCATCAGTATCACACAGGAAAATGGCTGCTTTGAATCGCTTCTTGCTGACACTCTACTTGCAGCATTGCAGAGATTTGCTATTGAATAAAGAGTGAATGGCTGAATAGCTGTTTGCTGCTGCAGAATGGAAGTACTGATTGCAGCAGCACGACTGAATCTGTGCTACCAAATGCGGTTTGCAGCTGATGAAAGCACAATGTCTTGGGTATAGCGTGTGTGTGTGTGTGTGTGTGTGTGTGTGTGTGTGTGTGTGTGTGTGTGTGTGCGCAAAATGCCCCAGTTATTTGCTTTGTAGTTAGAAGAAATGCCCCAGTTAGAGCACACTGTCTGATTAAGTGACTTGCTCAGTCACACAGTAGCAAATGTTGGTAGAAAGAATCAAACCCTGCACCCATGACTACATGAAGGAGCTTATTAAGAACTTTAAGCCTTAACCACCTGCAGTAACTACCAGCCATCCAATCATTTCATTGAATGTTAAAGGTTACTGAGCAGTCAGTCTACAATGTCAGTCAGAGCGATATTAATGCACTACTTCCTGCGATCAAATGTACAGGGTTTGAAACCTTTAACCTCCTTTTGCCTACTTTCAGATTTTGAGCAAGCTGAAATTGATGGTCACATCCATGTGTACCTGTATAAATATTTGATCTGGAGTTGTCTTCATTTGCTGTTCAACCTGTGGGTTTTGGATCCATCCTCTGATCTGACTCGGCCGTATACTCCAGCCTTGGAGCCAAAAACTGAGCTGCTCCTCTCCTACCTACAATGCCCCACTCACCCTCCACCCCTCAGATCTCATTTGCCACTTGTCTGAACAGCCACGGGGTCCATCTCTGAGCTTCCTCCAGGGAATACTCAGTGCTCGTTTCAGTGTGTGGGTGTATTTTTCCTTTATTACTATCCCTTTTTCCAATTCCTGCCTGTCTTTTGTTAGTTTAAAAGTTCAAAGTAAAGTTAAAAATCTATGGATTGTTTTTTGAAAGTAGAAGTGTAGGGTCTGTCTTTCCATTCCGTCTTATCTGCAGTCTGTTTGTTGTGGTAGTTAGTGTCCTGCTGTGGCAGATTCCAAGCCAGGAAGTTTCAAGAAGGGCACAGAGTGTGGGCATAAGATTCCACCTACTGATGCCCAAACTCTATGCGTAGCTTGTCTAGGGGTGATCCATTTAGATTCCGGAGGAATAAGTTAATCCTGAAGGGTCTTCTCCCTACTTCAACTGTTTCTACTTCAGGGGCTCAAACCACCTCCAAAAAAGCTAGCGATAAGGGCAAGGAAAAGCACAAGCCTGGGAAGCGGTCTCCTGACAGAGCTTCAGCTCCTGCTGCTAACCTCCCGCCAAAAGTCACCCATGTACTTCAGCTTCTTCAACTTGGCTCTGATCTCCGTGTTTTTCTGCGGAAACAACGAGCCTTCTTCCGAAGTCTCCTCTATTGGTGTCGCTCAGGCACCACTCCAGGCCGTGGTCGACAGCTTCTTCTGCCAGGTCCTCCCAGAGTCTTTCGGAGTTCGAGATGGACAGGTTGATGAGGACATTTCTGAAGGCGCAAATTCAGTTGGGAGTTTTTCCAGTTCCATATATAAAAGGTGGCAAAAGCCGTGAGTGCACAGCCTACCTTCATGCCTATTTCTCCTTCTCTGATCCGATCTTTGGCTTCTGAACCCTTGGGTCCAAGGATCCTGAGTTTCGAGAAGTTGGCAATAACTACATGTACTTCAACTCCAGCCGTCACCCTGAGTAGTTCGGCCCCGATTTCTTTGGGCAAGACTGACTCTCGGAGTCATATCTTCGGTGTTGGTTCCGAGGGTTTGGCTTCAGCTACCAGGCTTTCGGAGCTGTCCCTCCCCCTTGGCTCTCGACAGTTTGGCTCCGACGTCACTGGCTTTGGCTCTGATGGAGTTGCCATCAGAGTATCGTGTGCCTTCTGTTTTTGAAGTAGTGGAGAGGGTTCTCTTGGCCCCTATGAGAGTCTCGACTCTCTCTCCCCCGGATCTGAACCACCTTCCTTCTGAGTTGACTGCTCTAGGTCCCTCTCTCCTGTTTCCTTCAGGACATCTTGTTCCAAGAAGCTTTCAAGTGGCTTCTCTTCAGGAGCAACTCGAGTCTCCCGACACCTCCCCGGAGCATCCCCCAAGGAGGTGTACCAGAAGCACACATGCAAATGGAGGCACTTTGATTCCCCACTGGAATCCCGGACTGAAGACATGGACTTAGATGAAGGGGAAGGGTCCCCCAGATACCCATCTGAGGGGTATCTCTTTTGGGCACATCATGGAGATTCTTCGGCAAAAAGGTGGGTGGTCCGTCCACAAACCCAACTCTGTGTCCATGTTTCTGGAAGTTTTTGGAACAGGTCCATCTACATCCTGGGTTTCCTCCACTGCAGACCCCCTGATTGACCTGATACAAAACAGGACTTGGAAGGAACCAGACACGATAGAGCCCATACCAAAATGCCCGGATAAGATACTTAACAGTCTCCTCCCCCAGACAGGCTGTACAGGACTAAGGGTGTTCCAGTCACTGTAATGATGGTGGCAGTAGCCACAAAGAAAGAAAGAGCTGGTCCAGGAGAGCTTTTTGGTTCTTCCCCCGGACAGGGAGTCTGGGGCAATGGACAGATTCGGTAAGTGGGTCTACTCTTCAGTGACCTTTTCTCTGTGCGCACTGAATTATCTGGCACACGCGATCAGACTTCAGAGATACCTCACTAAAGAAATCTCTGATTCTGCCCCGGGTTCCATGTCTGAAGAGTACAAGTAGATCTTCTTCTCCAGAATGGCCACCCTCCGTTGCATCTCCAACACATACAAGAGGTTACTTTTGCATGCAGCAGAGGGTACCTCATGTTTGGTGTTGCCATTGGGTGTCATGCCTAGATGAGGGTATGTGAATTCTTGGAATCCTTCAAGCCATCCTTTATCACCGCGCCCTTTGACAGGTTATGTCTTTTTGGTCCCACAGTTAGAGAGACACTCTGCCAGTGCAAGAAAGATGGAAATACGTCTGCCATCAGAATATGCTTTCCTACCCCATAACAGTCCTATTCCAGGAATAAGCATTGCGGTAAAAAGCTATGGTTTTGAAATTCTTGAGGTGCTTTCCAGGACTCGCAAGGAGACTTTTCCTCCAGAAACAAAGGGGAAATTATTCCAGTGGCAAACACCACCTCAGCTGCAGGGGAGTGTCTGAGAAATTAGGCGTTTTGAGATACGTTCTCGGACAGGCCCTTTCAGCAGTCCTGAAGGATTGCCTGACTGCTATACTTTAGAGGCAGTCGGGGACATCTTTCCTTACACCCAACAGCCTGGGAAGCCATCACTGCCGATCATTGAGTGTTGAAGATAACATCCAGAGATTACACCATCCCGATCTTCAAATCTCCAAGTCTGACTTAAAAACCTCCCTGTTGGTGCCACCCAGTCAAATGAGCCAGCAGCCCTGTAAATCGCGAAGCTGTTGGAAAAGAGTCATCCAATCCATCCCCCAAGACCAGTTTGGGTCAGATATCTAGTCAAGATTCTTTTTGGTGCCAAGGAAAACGGGGGACTTCAGACCAATTCTGGACCCGAATGGTCACAATACAGTCCATTCTGCCCTTTCTGCAGAAGGACAAGTCGATATGCTCAGTAGACCTTCAAGATGCATGTTACCACATCAAGATGGACAGATGTTCCAGAAGGTTCATCCACTTCCAGCTGGGAGCCAATCGCTTTCAGTTCAGGGTACTTCCCTTTGGTCTCACCAACAGCCCCCATGGTGTTTACCAAAGTGATGACAGTAGTTGCAGCTTACCCGAGACTGCTCAGATTCAAGGTTTCCTTATTAGGATGATTGGCTCTTCACTTCTCCCACCAAGTATCAACTTCTGCAAGCCAGGGATTGTTGCCTTCACTTAGCATCGTCCTTGGCAATAACCATCAGTCTTTCAAAGTCCAAAATTGATCCGGTCCAGATCATCGATTTTATATGGGCTTGATTGGATGCAACACAATACATGGCCTTCCTTCATCTGGACATAATTTAGTCCCTTCAGCTGCACATAATTCAGATTCTTTCCAGTCATCCTCCCCCCGCCTTTCTCATTCTCAGAGCATAGAGGTCGATGGCAGCTACCATAACTCTTCTACTGATGGTTCACCTTCACATGAGAGCACTGCAGTGGACCCTAGCGGTGTAATGCTCCTTTCTCGAACTGTCCATGGACTATCCATTAAAACTCTCTTGAGTCTGCAAGAAGTCTCTCCTGTGGTGGCTTCCATCTCAGGATCTATACTTAAGACATCCATTCATTCCCTCTCCTCCCAAGGCCACAGTGACCAAGGCCACAGTGACCATGGACATCTCCCAGCTCGGGTGGGGGGTGCATTGGCTGGGTCGGATGGTCCAAGGCACCTGGTCCCCCTAGAGACCAATTTGCATATAAATGCCTGGAGATGAGGGCAGTCCTTTTACCATTGCAGGCTCCTCATGCCTCTCTTCACACGAGGACAGTTGCCATCCAGACCGACAACATGTCAGTGGTCTGGTACATGAACAAGCAGGGAGGAACTAAGTCTTAGCCCCTGTGTCGAGAAGCCATGAGAATGTGAGGGTGGGTGATCTTTTCCAACTGCTTTCTAGTAGCAATGCACATTCTGGAGAAGTCAAACATCCTAGTAGACAAGCTTAGCAGAACTATTCTGATGCCTCACTAGTGGTCTCTCAACCCTTCAGTGACAAGCATGACCTTTTTAGAAATGGGATCAACCTTGCTGCGATCTGTTCGCCTCTTCTTCCAACGCCAAGTGCAGTGAGTATTTTTCCCTGATCCTCCCTCCGGGGGATTCTCCCAGAGACACTCTGATCCATGTCCCCCCCCCCCCCTCCGGTCTCCTTTTTGCTTATCTTCCCCTGATATCCAAATTCCTCCAGAAAGCTCAGAGGTTGAGGTGCAGTCATCCTCATTGCCCCATTCTGGCCTCAATACGTTTGGTTCCCCTCCTTGTGTGTCCTCCTTGTACTCGCAGTCCCATCCGTGATCTTCTGTCCCGCCCTTCATACAATCAACATCCAAATCTTCTGATGGCTAGAACTCCCAGACTATCCTCTCCTGTTCAGAAGATTTTGATTGTAGCTCATAAGGCCTCTACCAGAAAAATTTACTCCAGCAAATGGAAGAGATTTTCTATTTGGGCACAATAGCATTGGTTAGATCCTTTCACGGCTCCTGTTCAAGCTATTCTGGATTTCATGTCTCACATCTTTAACAGTGGAGCTAGTTTTTCTACAGTCAAGATGCAGTTGGCAGCCATCTTGAATTTCCATATTGGTGAAGACTGTAAATCTTTGGCATCCATGAAAATATGTAAGGCTTTTTTGAGGGGCACCTTTCTACTCTGGCCTCTGGTCAAAGATTCTACACCCCCTTGGGACCTCACTTTGTTGTTACAAGCCCTGGTTTCTGTCCTCTTTGAACCAGTTGCCACAGTTGATTTACAGTTTTTATCTTGGAAGACGGCCTTCTTAGTGGCTATCACCTTTGCTAAGAGGGTTTCAGAACTTCAAGCCTTATCCTCCTTATCTTGTCTTCCACAAGGACGAGTGACTTTTTTGTGCTTATTCTTCCTTTATGCCCAAGGTTGCTTCAGAGGTCAACATCAACCAAGTTGTTAATCTCCCAGTCTTCTTCCCTAATTTCCAAAACAATGGAGAAAACAAGCTTCATTTACTTGATGTCCACAGATAGCTACGTTTTTGCTTGGATATGACAAAAAAAAAATCTGAAAATCGGACCAACTTTTTGTTTCCTTTGCTAGCTGCAGATTAGGAAGACCACTAAAGTGACTTTAGCTAATTGGAGAGCAAAGTGTATTGCATTGGCGTATTCTAATAAAGGAATTATTGTACCAAATCCTGGGAGGACTTAGCAGAGGTACACTCAGATCTGTCCCACTACTATATCATTCGAGTTCTTGATGTATTCGTCTGTATGATGTGGCTGACGCTTGGTTGTGTTAGATATTGGCTTTTTTCTCATCAGCAGCAAACTCGATCTGAGGGGTGGACAGAGAGTGGGGCATTATGGGTAGGAGAGGAGGAACTCTGTTTTTGGCTCCAAGGCTGGAGTATATAGCTGAGTCAGATCTGGGGATGGATTCAAAACCCACAGGTTAAAGACAAATGGAGCAGCAACTCAGATGGAATATTAGGGTAAGAACATAACTTTTTTTCTTGCATCCCAGTATTCCACTTGTAACTTACAAATTAATGTCGTGGGTTAATGCTACTGTTCCCTTTGTCAAGGGTGTGGTGTTTGAACCCTTGTCCTATCTTTTTATTGTAGTGTGATACTTGGCACGGTGTGTTAAGGCTAAGAGTTTTTGTGGTACAGGGTTTGATTCCCTCTGCCCTCATTTAATTACTGTATTACCTTCAGCAAGTCACTTAACCAGATAGTGCTTTGGGGCAACTAGAAATGTGGGCAGGGCTAGTCAGTGGACCCATGGACTGCAAGCCTAGTAACTACTTATGAACCAGAGTAATTATGGTATAAAGGAAAGAAATTGACTGTAATAAACAGGAACATTATCATATGATCCTTGCTTTCTTTGTGTTGGCTGTGTGTTTATTGTTTAGCTCTGAATACATTGGGCAGCAGGAAGTCTATGAGTCTAAAGTTAATATTTTAACTATGAAGTCTTTTTTTTTGCAGGCACACAGGTGTGGAATGCACTATGTTTGGGGTACGATAGTTGTCTAGTACGTGGTACAGCTGAGTAAGGCTATGAGCAGTTAAACAGCTGTTCCCTGCAGTACAGGATTTGATTTCCTCAGCCTACATTTGTCTTCTGTGTGATTCTGACCACATTGCTTCACCAGACAGTACTCCTGGGCTTCCCCTGAAAAGGGACACGCATCCAGTGGGATCTCCCAGCCTGTTGGCAAATACATTATACATATGTCTTTTGAATTCCTGCACCTTTCACATAACTGCTAATTAGTGCTTCACTATATTCTGATGTTGAATTCCAGTGCATTTCTTTTAGTTCATTGGATTGCCAGATGAGTTTTCACTAAATGTGAGCTTCAAGAGAAGTTTAGTGTCTTTGTGTCAAGTCTGTTTTCAATGCGAGTGCTTTGATTTGTTTAGGAAATGGTTATCACTGTTTTTGCAATTTGAAATAAAAATTTTAAATGAAATCCAAATCTTTGTGATAATTTTAGAAGCAAAGAGGAAAGCAGTATGCACACTGACAGGTTTGAACAGTGTTTTATGATAATTGGGGAGAGCGAGAGAGACAAGTAATGGGTATAGCTGCTAGGGCCTGGTTTTTTTTTTTTTTTTACTCTGCATAGGGCCCCATTTGACCACAGTCTGGCTGTGTAGACTTTGGAGGTGAACGCTGAAGCAATATGACTTTTATCAGCCGTTCAGGTAGGTCAGAGTGATGTCAGAAGGGATGGCTATTCTTGATGACAGGGAAGACATAAGGAGGGCAAACATTAGATGTAGATGTCCTGCAAGCATGTCAGCCCCACCCCCAAAAAAGTATGCTGTAATGCAGTACTATATCTGATTTTTGCTTGACTTGTAGGTTGTTGAACAAAAGCTTCTGCAGCATCTGTATTATATGTAATTGTTTTGCATTATTAGTTGCATTAAAGAATGAATTCGTTAATAGTTTTTGATTGTATAATATAGCCTAAACATGTTGCATTTTAGTATTATATTTTTACATATCTTCTTTGTAGCCTCTAGCAGCTGCACAGGGGTTAGCAATTGTCAGGTCAGTTAGTCTGCATTATTTGAAGTGATGATAAAAGTCTTTTGATCTTCAGCATTGATTATGCAGTCATTGATGCAGTCTTCTGTACAAGATTGGATTGTAAAGGATTTCTGCATCTGTTACTCTGTCTGGCAGTTATCTGAGAGGACTAAAGCTCTGACTTGTTAATGAGCTGCTTCATGTGCCAAGGGTGCATGCCTGCATCTTCCCACCTTCATTTACCTACTATGGGACCTTCAGAAATTGACTTAACTCTACAGTGCTTTGGAGCATGTGGAAGTTTGAGCAAAGCTCCTCTCCTGGACTGCATGCCTAGTAACTGTGAATCTGTGTCTGTTTTTTTCTCCAGCCATTCCCTACTGCATAGTTGATCCAGTTCAGTAAAAGTTATGGCAATATTGTCAGCACACCATTTTTTAATGTAGCTTATGCCATTTATTCTTCAGGGACAGCAGGCAGTAAATTTCAGATGATATACAGAAATGCAAGATGTTCTTCGTGTTTCACTGTTGCAATCTTTACATTTGGGTTATCCCTGCCAGGGTAGCCCTCATTTGGCCCAAATACCAGAGACTTAGTATTTCTGCTTCGGCTGCTGTCGCTCCAGGGCTGACGTCAGGTTGTCAGTGGTATAGAATCAGGCAGCTGACGCCATTACATCAGTCTTTCTTGCCAGGGAGCCCGAGTGCCGGTCGGCTGCTACCTGAGTTTTTCATTTCCGAATTGAAGTTGAAGTCTTCTAAAGCTAAATACCCTGTTGGGGATACTTTTTGCTTGCTCTAACAAATGTCAGAAAAAGTTAACAATTGTCTCGCCTGTGGAAAGCAAATACCACACTGAGACTTTCATTCTTACTGCGTCACTTGTTTAGGCCCAGACCACGAAGCCCCACACTGTCGCTTTTGTGCTTTGTTCAACGTCAGAATTAAACGTTGTCGGGCCCTTATTGTAGTTAGATATTTTCGCTGTCAGTCCTCAAATTCTGATATGGCTTCAGTAAGCCATCTGACAACAGATCTTCCGAAAAAACGTAAGGATAAAGACAGAGACAGACCGCACAGGTCCAAGACTGCCGACAACGCTTCCGTTAAGCTAGTCGTCAGTTCTCCGGTCCTCGGTGAGGTGCTTTCGCAGCCCCTGATGCCCACTTCTGTGGAGTCACAGGCCGCTGCCAAGACCCTTTCAGAGTCCAGTATGGCACGAGACTCTTCTTCGACTAAGGATCCTGGGATGTCTCTACCTTGGATGGGTCCGGAGCCGCTGAGCAGGCACCGGCTTCCGAAGAAGTACTTCGCACTACCGATACTCGACACAGACTGACTTTCACGTCTACAGTTCTTTCGAGAGCTACTGAGATTCTAAGGCCCAGGGTCCGAACCACACCCAAAAGAACGCCAACCCAAGCTCAGACAGTGGCTTCCTTGCCTCAGTCTCAAATGCTTAAAATGCGGAAGACCTTATAATGCTTATCAGGAGAAGCTAAGCTACCCCTTCCACAAGAAAAAGAGACTTGTCCCCAGTAGTTTTATCCAAACAGGAGTTGGATGACTCTGATGCATCTGAATATGAAGATATGCAACCCCTCTCTGCTGATGAGGATTCTGATGCAGAGGAATCCATCCCTTCACCCTCTCCACCCGAGAACTTTTCCTTTGGGGAAACCCTACATACTTTAAGGGAGCATTTCCAATGGGAATGTCAGGACTATCCTCAGTCAAAAAAAGAGACTCTGGGAAATCTTAGATCTTCCACAGCACAGACCTCTGGCCATCCCTCCTGTCCTGGATGTTGTGGATGATGTTTTTATGGAATCCAGCCTGACCCCTGACACCCTTCCTCCTGCTCCCAGGAAAACTGGCAGGTACTATAGAGTCCCTGACTCTCGCAAATTTCTTTTCAAAAATCCTACTGCTGACCCCGAGGTCATCTCTCAAGGATCAAAAGGAATCAAAGCAACTTCAGTTAAGAATCCGACTCCCTCAGACAGGGATTCCCGAGCTCTAGACAAATGGGGTAAAAAAGTATACACCGCTGCTACTCTTGCTATTAGAGCATTAAATTGTCAGTTCCATATGCTGAAATATCAGCAACATACCATAGAACTCCTCAAATAAAAAATATCTTCTTTCCCTGCTTGTGCAGAAAATAGAGTTACAAGAGTTAATGCATTCTGCAAGTCAAGTAACTAAGCACACCTTACAATGTGTTTGTGACACCCTAGAAGCATCTTGCAGGGCAGCAGTCACTGGTTCTGTCCTTAGAAGGCATGCTTGGCTTAAGGAACAGCCCTTGCCAGACCATGTCAAATCCAAGTTATTGGATGCACCCTTGCACAAAGACAACGTATTTGGCACCAAGGCAGAAGAGGTTTTAAAAAAGGTGGAAGAAAAAGCTAAATCTATGCAGACAGTTAAAGACTTCTTACAGGTCCAGCCACCAAGGTTCATTAGGCATTGCCCATCCAAGCACTAGTACTTTCCTGCCCTCTCCAAGTCAGCTCAGCCCAGACCCAAGGGAATCAGACCCCCACCCCCCCAGACAACAGCTCCAGAGAATGCAGAGATCTAAGCAATGGAGTTCCTCCTCTTCAAAACCAAAGATTGCAAAGCCATCCCCTTATGGTAAGAACTCACAATGACTTTACACTTCCACCCCTCCCTCTGCCCACCTGCTCTTTCCCCTAGGAGGGAAACTCTCCTTCCACACAAGTAACTGGGCCACCATTGCCAACGCCCACTGGGTCCTCAACCTAGTGTCCCAGCGATACAAATTTTATTTCCACACTCTGCCAACCCCAAAAGAGTTCCCAGATCTTCCAAAGAGGGCACATGGCACTCCAGCCTCGATCTATCCATTTTAAACACCTTTCTGGTGATAATTCAAAATGCTCACTCTCCAGCAGCTTCTTCCTATGCTTTCCAAGGATGCTTGGTAAGTCACCCTAGACCTAAAAAAGGCCTACCTGCACATTCCAGTCAGGGAATCATGCAGGAAATACCTATGTTTCAGGGCAGGATCACTTCACTTTCAGTTCTCTGCGCTTCCCTTTGGCTTATCCACTGCTCCCAGAGTTTTCACAAAATGTCTGGCTCCCACCATTGCTTTTTGCAGACAAAGAAATATTCACATTTATCCATACTTAAGACAACTGCCTGATTCAGGCAGACGGTCAAGAAAAGCTGCTAAAGCACCTGACCTTTGTAAAGGACCTACTGACCTCCCTGGGGTATACTATCAATGAAAAGAAATCCAAATTAGTATCGACACAAAAAATTGTATTCCTGGGAGCAAGCCAGGACACAGCATCCCAGATGGCATTCCTTACACCAGAAAAACAATACTGACAGTCTACTTCTCTCAACTAGCCACAAGGACCCAGTTATCCGTAAGGAAAATCTTGCAAGCTCTAGGGTTCATGGCTTCTTTCATTCTACTCATTCCATATGCCAGACTGCATATGAGGAAACTTCAGTGGTACCTAAAAAGCCTTTGGTGTCAGCACTGTCAAGACCTGGAAACTCTTATACCAGTGATACCTTATCTAAGGAAAGATTTTCTTTGGTGGGCAGCAGCATGCTACCACAGCAAGGGACTTCCCTTCTCACAACCCCACACCGCCCAGACCCTCACCACAGATGCATCAGACTATGCCTGAGGTGCACACCTGGACGGCAGGTGCATTCAGGGCCAATGGAGCCCAAATCAAGTACATCTGCACATCAACCAAAAAGAGATGTTGGCTGTTCAGCACACCCTGATAGCTTTCAGATCCCTACTTTCCTCGGGGTCTCTACTGATTAAAACAAACAACACCACGATGATGTGGTATATCAACAAGCATGGAAGGATTCACTCTTATCCTCTGTGCAGGCTCACCATGACCCTTTGGCACACAGCCTCAGCCATGCAACTACACCTGTTAGCACAATTCCTGCCAGGCTGTCTAAACTCTCTGGCAGACAACTTGAGCAGAAATCTGCTAGACCCACACGAGTGGCAATTAGACCAAAGAACCTTCACCCTTGTAACCCAGAAATGGGACACCCCAAAGGTCAACCTCTTTGCCTCCCACTCCCAATTATCAGCTCAGCAAATTCTGCACCAGGGAACCTCACAGCAAGGCCTGGAAAGTGGATGCTCTATCCTTCCAGTGGGTAAACCTCTCGGTCTGTGCATTTCCCCCTCTACCACTCATTTCAAGTGTACTGCTCAAAATAAGGGAGGAAACCCCGAGGACAATCCTGATTGCCGCAGCCTGGCCACGCCAGCACTGGTACCCACTGCTGCGCAGCCTTTCACCATGGCACCTACCTCAGATCCCAACACTCCTGACCCACAGGAATGGAGAATTCATGCATCCCCAATTGCAGACCCTCAGTCTGGCAGCCTGCTTATTCCCTGACCTCTACTCAAGCTGCCAGTCTAAGCAAACAAGTTTTACATGTTATACGTGAGTCCAGATGCCCCAGCACTAGAAAGTCTTATGCTGACAAGTGGAAAAGGTTTTGCACCTGGATCTAGGCTAAGGGAGCCGGAATGGTACAGCCCTCCCTGCCTCTCATCCTGGATTACCTGGCATACCTACTACACCAGGGGGGGTCTATCCTTCTCTTCTATTAAAATTCATGCCTTTGCCATCTCTGCTCATTTCAGTACAGAGCCACATCTTTTCTCGCAACCTGTCATCAAACAGTTCCTATGAGGGGCTAACAACTTGAGGCCACCCAGAAGAGCTCCTACCCCAGCTTGGGACCTAAACTTTGTGTTGGAAAAGCTCCCCCCCCCCCCTTTGAACCTGCAGCTTCAGCAGAGTTAAAATTTCTCTCTTGGAAGACAGCCTTGCTTCTGGCCATCACTTCAGCTAGAAGAGTATAAGAGCTACAAGCAAGTATGGTTGTAGAGCCCTTCATCATATTCCATGCTGACAGGGTCTCCCTCAGGACTAACCCATCCTTCATGCCAAAAGTGGTGTCCAGTGTGGCTCTCATCCAATCCAGTCATTTGCCCACCTTTTTTCCTAACCCACACAACAAGGGGGAAAGGATTATGCACTCTCTAAATGTGCACAGACAGCTCAGATTCTGCCTAAACAGGACTAAATCCTTTAGAAAAGCTGATCAATTGCTAGTCAGCTTCACTGCAGGAGCAGAGGGTAAGGCCATATCCAAACAAACTGTTTCCAAATGGATAGCACACTGCATCCATTTCTGCTACAAACAGCACGGGAAACCTTCCCCCAAGGGGGTCAGGACACATTCCACCAGAGCAACCTCCGCTTGCAGCTTTCCTCAAAGGGCTCCCCGCTAGGGGCATACTGGAGGCTGCAACATGGACATCTGTTCATACCTTCACCAAGCATTACCACCTGCCTATCTTCTCTAAATCCAAGGCAGGCTTTGCCACTGCAGTCTTGCAGGGCATCCTAGCCAGCCCCCAGTCTTCTTGACTGCCTCCACCCTTTTCTTCAGCTTTGGGAGTCAACCCAAATGTGATGACTGCAGCAGTGAAACACGAAGAACATAGTAGAGTTGTGTACACTTACCATAAATGTAGATGTTCGAGTACATTCACTGTTGCAGTCCTGGATTCCCTCCCTCCATCCCCCTTGTCTTCTCTCTCTCTCTCTCTCTCATAAGGAATTTTTGATATTTACTTTCTACTGGTGGTGTTCTTCCACCAAAACCTAGCTCCCTATTGGGGGCTCCTGACAGGGCAAGAAAAATTGATGTAATGGTGTCGGCTGCCTGATTTTATACCACTGATGACCTGACGTTAGTCCTGGAGCGACAGCAACCGACGCATTAATACTAAGCCTCTGGTGTTTGGGCCGACTGAGGGCTACCTTGGCAGGGATAGTCCAAATGCGATGACTGCAACAGTGAATACACTTGAACATCTACGTTTATGCTAAGTGTACACAACTGTACTTTTGTTTGCCAGTGTCTGCATTAGTAGTAGTTATCTTTAATGTGGAATTATTCATATGGCTGACTTCTGCTGAGATTGTACATATTGAATTAACAATATGGTATGACATGGCTAGCATTTCTTATGCTCTCAACATAAACACTCTTCTTTTTAAACTGTGCTATACATAGCTAGGTCCTATGGTGTGATGCTAGTGATATTTATATAATTTCATGTAGTTCATCCAAATACATAAGTGGAGTAAATGTAATTTATTTATTCATCATAATAAGAGGTATACCCAGTCGATAAAGTGGATATAACTGCTGGTTGGGGTGGAGACTATTTATGGATGAAAATGCATTATGCTCTTAATGTTTTTAAACAGTCTTTAATCTAACTTTGCAGGATTCTTGTGCATGTTGTGTCAGTCAAGTTGGAACACTTTACTAAAGTTGCTGTGTGTTTGTGTGACACAAATTTGAAATATGTTACTTTTGTCATTAATTTTTTGACCCAGATATCTGAGAAGGATGCAGTCAACAATATAACTATAATTGCTGGATTTGGGGCATATTTGTGGATAAAAATAACCCTGATGAGTTGATAGTTAAAAAAAAAATTGTCTGTGTTTGAAGATTGATGTGTGTTTGCGTAAAGAAAACTGCTGATACTTTATTGTAGCCATTTTTATCTCAATCGGACAAATATGTATACGTACAGGTAAGTGGCCATGATTGATGAGAACGGATATTGGTGGATTACAATGACATCAGTTTGAGTAGCCTTTTATGGTTGAATGTTCTGAATTGATACTTTTGTCATTATTGATTAATACAGATGTTCATCGTGTTACCCTGCTGCAGTCATCACACTTGGGTTATCCTGTCATCAGGTGGTCCCGCAGTCGGCCTGAATTCCAAAGTCTTGGTCCGGCGTCGGTTGCTGTCGCTTCTTCCCTGACGTCAGTGCATCAGGGGTATATAGGATGCATCCGACGGCATTTTCTACAGTCTTTCTTGCCGCGCGGTGCCCGAAGCAGAAGCAGTTCGCAAGTGCCGGTCGTCCGACTCCTGAGATTTTTTAAGTCGAATTTCAGATCCAAAGTCTTCAATAAAGCTAAGTACCCTGTTGGGGAAACTTTTCTTGCCTCAGACCGATGTCAGAAAAAGTTAACAATTGTATTTCTTGGGGGAAGCAAATACCTCATAAGGATTTTCATTCTTATTGTATACCTTGCCTAGGCCCAGACCACGACATCACTGGTTGTCACTTTTGTGCTAGGTTCAATAAGCGAACTATAAAACGATGCTTTGATTTCGCACGACACTACTTCGGTAGAAAATTTTATTACACTATGCCATCGGAGCAACCGACTACCGGCGTGCACAAAAAACGCAAAGATAAGGACAGGCAGCCTAGATCCAAGCCAGACTCCGAGGCCTCGGCTGGGCCGGTCTCCGGTTCACCGGTTTTCAGTGAGGCGCCTACGCAGCCCCTGGCTACCGCAGAATTGGAACCCCAGACCACTTTGGATTCTATGGCGGAGAGTTCTAGGCCGACGCAGCCATTTTCTTTAGGCCCTACCGATGACATTGCAGAAAGAGAAGCTGGTGCTGCAGAAACACCTTCGGTTTCTGAAGGTGTCTTCAGACCGATGACGCTCACCATAAAAACGTATCCTAAGCTTAAGACTCCTCTTAAACCAAAAAAGACTGCACTTCAGTCTCCACTTCAAGGCCCCATGTCTAAGAAACAGATGCTTAAAATGGCTGAAGATTTGATCTCTTTAATCAGGGGTTCCCAACCCCCACCCGACAAAAGGCCTAGACAAGAGGAAGATTATGCCTCCTCTGATCAAGTGTCTATTTCCTCAGGCTCCTCTGAGGAACAAGATTACTCCTTTCCCCCTTATGAAGATTCTGATGCTGAGGATTCCATTCCCTCAGCTTCTCCCCCTGAAGGCTATTCCTTTGGGGAAACTTTACATACCATGAGAGAACATTTTCACTGAGAAGGTCAGGACTACCCTGACTCAAAGAAAAGGCTCAGAGAGTTTCTTTTACTCCCCCAGCACAGACCACTCGCTATCCCCCCAGTTTTAGACATTGTGGATGATGTTTACTTAGAATCTAGTTTAAATCCAGATTCTCTGCCTCCTGCTTCAGCCAAACCAGATAGATATTATAGAGTGCCTGACTCCCACAAATTGCTTTACAAAAGCCCTGTTGCTGACCCAGAGACTATCTCCCAGGGTCCCAAAGGGGCTAAGGCTTCTATGGCAAAAAATCCGGTACCCTCTGAAAGGGACTCCAGAGCACTAGACAGGTGGGGGAAGAAGGTTTACACCTCAGCCACTCTAGCTATGAGAGCACTAAATTGTCAATTTCACATGCTTAAATACCAGCAATTTCTAATGTCTCAAATAAAACAAAAGATGAGCACACGCCCTCAACAGTCTGAATTGAAGGAAATGCAGGATCTGTTGCATATAGCTGAACAGATGGGCAAACATACTTTAGAATGTGGATTTGACTCCTTGGAAGCTTCCTGTAGAGCAGCTGTTACTGGGTCTGTTATACGTAGGCATGCTTGATTAAAGGAACAAACTCTGCCTGATCATGTTAAAGCAAAGTTACTAGATGCTCCCTTACAGCAGGATGTCCTATTTGGGGTTAAAGCAGAAGAAGTCTTAAAGAAAATGGAGGATAAGGCAAAATCTATGCAGACGGTCAAAGATTTCTTACAGGTTCAGCCCCGTCGCTTCAGCAGAAATTGGCCAAGAAAAAATTGGTCCTTTCCAGCTACTGACAGACCACAGAGGGGTAAATACAGACGCCCAAGAGGCAGAGGACAAGCATAAAACCCACTACAAACCTCGACAATGGGGCACTGCAACACAGAAGGGAGGAGAAGACAGGCCCCAAACTACTAGAAGGCAAACACAATGATTTAAACCTCATATGGCCAAGCAAAACTCTCTTGGCAGCTCCCTTGGGAGGAAAATTAGCACTTTTTACAGACAACTGGCGCATCGTCACAAAGGACAAATGGGTCCTAGACATTACTTCACAAGGATACAGATTCCATTTCCACACCTTGCCAACGATAAGAGGAATGCCAAACCTGCCACAAAATCAATGGGCAGAGGCACAAAAACAAATTACAGCTCTCATGGACATGAGAGCCATTCAACTGGTACCTACATGGGAGCAAGGCCAAGGATTTTACTCGAGGCTCTTTCTAGTCCCCAGAAAGGACAATGCTTGGAGACCCATTCTGGACCTTTGAATTCTAAACACCTTCTTACAAGTACCCAAATTCAAGATGCTAACCCTACAGCAGCTTCTTCCCATGTTGGGCAAGAAAGCATGGCTAGTAACGTTGGACCTCAAGGAGGCATACCTGCATGTCCCTGTCAGACAAAATTGCAGAAGATACCTCCGTTTCATTGCAGGTTCAACCCATTACCAATTCTCTGCACTGCCCTTTGGCTTATCCACTGCGCCCAGGGTCTTCACAAAATGCCTGGCACCAGTAATTGCATACTGCAGACAAAGAGGAATTCAAATATACCCATACCTGGACGACTGCCTCATTCAAGCAGAAAGCAAGGACATCCTCTTACAACATCTGGCTTTTGTAAAACACCTTCTAAGTTGCCTAGGGTACACAGTAAACGAAAAAAAATCAAAACTTGTACCCTCACAAAATATGACATTCCTGGGTGCCAGCTTGAATACAACGGCCCAGATGGCTTATCTGACGCCAGACAAACAACTACAACTGACTCAATATTTCAAAACAATGGCAACAAAGACCTAACTCCCTGCAAGAAAAATTCTGCAGGCCTTGGGCTTCATGGCATCTTGCATACTACTAATACCATTTGCAAAGCTGCATATGAGGAAATTACAGTGATACCTAAAAAGTGTATGGACTCAACACAGCCACAGCTTGGACACATTGATATCTCTCATTCCCTGCCTTCAACAAGAGTTTCTATGGTGGTCACAGGCATGTCACCTCAACAAGGGTCAGCCTTTCACCTTGCCCCCAGCCAGGCAAACTATGACAACAGATGCATCGGACTATGCCTGGGGGGCACACATGGCAGGACAGTGCGTTCAAGGCATATGGACTGCAGATCAAAGGAATCTGCACATCAATCAAAAAGAAATGCTAGCTGTACAGAATGCCCTGACAGCCTTCAAGGACCTCTTACATCCAGGACAGCTTACGATAAGGATGGACAACACCACAGTAATGTGGTACATAAACAAACAAGGGGGTACACACTCCTACCCTCTATGCAGGCAAGCAATGACCTTGTGGAACACAGCACTGGCTTACCAAGTTCAGCTACAAGCTCAATTCCTGCCAGGAAAAAAGAACACATTGGCAGACGACCTCAGCAGAAACATCATGGATCCCCACGAGTGGAAACTGGGTCCACAAGTATTTGCAATGATAACTCAAAAATGGGGCCACCCAGACATAGACCTGTTTGCCAGCCCCCAAAACTATCAGCTAACAAAATTTTGTACAAGGACGTTTCACCATCAAGCTTGGAAAGTGGACGCACTCTCATTCAGTTGGATAAAACCTGACAGTATATGTCTTCCCTCCATTGTCCCTTCTCACAAAGGTGCTGCTGAAAGTCAGGATGGAGAGACCCAGAATGATACTCATAGCCCCAGACTGGCCACGCCAGCACTGGTAAGGAATATGGCCCACCTTGGATTTTACCACAAATTGCTCATTTGCTCACACAGCAAGACAGTCAGATTCTACACAGCCAGCTCAAAACCTTAAATTTGGCTGCATGGCAAATCACCTAAGCAACCAGCCAGCTCCTCTTCCTCAAGCTGTTATGGATGCTATTCTGGAAGCCAGGAGGTCCAGCACCAGGAAGGCCTACTTGGACAAATGGAAAAGGTTTTGCGCCTGGAACCAAGCTAAGGGCCAAAATACCCTTCAGCCACACATACCTCAGATTCTACAGTATTTAACTGAGATGTTGCACAAAGGACTTTCTTTTTCATCTATTAAAATCCACACCTCAGCTATTTCAGCCCACTACAACACGGATCCTCCCTTATTTTCACATCCGCTTCTAAGGCAGTTTCTCAGAGGGGCCAAAAACATTAGGCCTCCCAGGAGAGCACCTACATTAACCTGGGACCTCAATTTTGTTCTGGAAAAACTTACGCTACCTCCTTTGAACCAGCTTTCTCAGCTGACTTAAAGTTTATATCATGAAAGACTGTCCTGCTGCTTGCAATAACTTCAGCCAGAAGAGTCTCAGAGCTTCAGGCACTAATGGCAGTAGAGCCTTTCCTCATTTTCCATCAAGACAGAGTTTCTCTACGAACTAACCCCTCCTTTATGCCTAAGGTGGTATCCAGTGTGGCTCTAAATCAAACCATCCATTTACCCACCTCCTTTCCAAATCCACAGAACAAAGGAGAAAGACTCCTGCACTCCTTGGACATTCACAGGCAACTACGTTACTACTTGGATAAAACAAGTTTTCAGAAAATCTGACCAGCTCTTTGTATCCTATGCTGCAGCTTCACAAGGGAAGGCTATATCAAAACAGACCATTTCCAAATGGATAGGACATTGCATTCGTTTTTGCTACACCCATCATGGAAAACCAGTTCCTGCTACCATAAGGCCCCACTCTACCAGGGCAGCAGCTACATCTACAGCCTTCCTCAGGGGGGTGCCAAAGGATATTTTGGAAGCTGCAACTTGGAGTTCAGTACACACCTTCACCAAACACTACCACTTACCACTTTACTCTAAGACTAGAGCTGGCTTTGCCACTGCAGTTCTGCAGGGCCTTCTAGCCTCCTCTAACCCTGTTTGACTCCACCTCCCATCCTTAGCTTTGGGATTCCACCCAGGTGTGATGACTGCAGCAGGGTAACACGATGAACATAGTACAGTTTTGTACCTACTATAAATGTAGATGTTCGAGTGTATACCCTGCTGCAGTCCAGGTTACCCTCCCTCCATCCCCTCTGACCTAACTAACTAAAACATTTCAATGCCTTAACATCTGATACTACCTTTGTGGTGTATTTGCTTATAGCTGGAGGGATGTTTTGTTTGTGCTAAACTTTTAAGATTGGTACTGTTTACTGACCACCCTTTTGGGGGGCACCTGACATCTGGGGCAAGAAAAACTGAAGAAAATGGCGTTGGATGCATCCTATATACCCCTGGCGCACCGACGTCAGGGAAGAAGCGACCGCAACCGACGCCGGACCAAGACTTTGGAATTCAGGCCGACTGCGGGACCGCCTGACAACAGAATAACCCAAGTGTGATGACTGCAGCAGGGTATACACTCGAACATCTACATTTATGGTAGGTACAAAACTGTACTTTTTCACTGTTTACTGGGAAAAAAATGTTCAAAACTATACATTTAAAACACTGCAATAAATGCTGCTGTATTAAACAGGAAGTATAATTTAAAACAATCGGAAAGGTGAATGCAGAAGAACACATGTATTTATACGATAACACAAAAAAGCAACTGTTTTTTTGATAGCTCCAGAGCACAAAAATTTTTGGCACAGTAACGTAGGCAACAGAAAGTAGAAAGGGTTTTTGCCAAACTTAGGGGGGGCCTATAACAAGAAAAATAATCAGAGATCCTTTAGAGGTATTAGAGATGTTTTGTAAATTTTATGAAATTTCAAATAAAGCAGAGAAGTGGGGAAATCAAGAAAAAGCACAAATTGAGATATTTATGGAAGACTTAAAGATGACAAAGTTAGAGATAGGTGAGGCTCAACAACTAATAGTTAAGGTAACAATAACATTTGAATTGCTTTGAATATTCTGGACTGTTTCGTGCTGAATAGATGCATATGTTTATAGCTTTTGCTGTTGTTTGGTTCACATTCCTATTCTTTGTCATAATCTTTTATACTTCTGGATTCAGTGAACCGTTTATCCAGTTTGCTGCTGTCTTTTGTTGCATAATTATAAAGTGTTTGTGTATAATGGCAAGGTGATGCCAATGTATTTTTTTTTTGAAGGGGGGACAAACATTTGATAACATTAGTAGAACAGTGATTATCCATGGTGAAGCAAAATGTAAGTAAATACCACTATTATTAGTGGGTATTGCTGCAGAGAAAGCATTTAACAGAATAAGCTGGGATTTTATGAGTAGGGCAATGAAAGCATTTGCATTTCCTGATGCAACAGTAAGGTTAATTAGAGGGAAATGTGAGGGATCAGAGGCAAAAATCAAAGTGGGGAGGATTCTCTGATGAGTTGTAGCTGAACAGCGGAACCAGTGAGAAGTATGAGTGTCGTACATAACACAAGCAGAAAGATACCATTCAAAGTGGAAAGGGATGATGAAGCAGAGGGTGGGGTGTAATTCAAGAAATAAGGAAAGAATGGGGTTTTGGACACAAATCCTTAAGGAGAATAACAGTCATACAGAACATTTTATTCATAGAGTAGCAGAAAGTGTACTTAGAACTAAGCCAACACAGGAATGGAGTAAAGGAATTCTGCCAAAAGGGATGACTGCAATTTGGATACATGGAATAGTCAATAAGGGCTGGAATTTACTGGAGAAAGCTGACAAAGGAATCAAGGTTGGGAGCAAATAATTAGAGAAAGGTAATAGAATGGAAAGAGGCCAAGAAGACATTTAGATTGCAGGCTAGAGATTGCCTTCCTTATCAGGGACTGATATCTGAGTATAGGCAAAGAGAAAAGTGATAGGGGAAATCCTAAATGAAAGACCTGCTCTGGTAGAGTTTTTAGTTGACTGGCGAACAGAAACTGCTGTTAAAAAAGAGCTAATTAGTAGGGCATATAAAATATTGCACAGTAACTGTAGGAACCAATCAGAAGAGGTCAGGAAAGATTAAGAAGATAGCTTAGGTATGCAATTTGCAAAGAAACAATGGGAGCACATATGTATGTCTCCCAAATATGGAGCAAAAGTGTGAAAGAGTTAGGATTTTTGCCTGGAAGTGTTTGCATAGGCATTTTTATACCCCAAGCAAACTGCAGAGAATTTTTCCTCAGGTAAATGCAAATGTTGGAGGTGTGATGGAGAAGAAAGAGGTAATTGAGAACATATGCTTTGGGAGTGTGAGGAGATGGCAGTCTTTAAAATTCCCTACAGAGTACTCTGTCGGGAATATTTGGTGAGCAAATGAGTGTAACTAAGGAAATTATTTTTTTTTTGAGCTGGGATACACAGTGTATGAATTGCCTAGACATAGTAAGGTCTTGTTAAGTTTAATTCTGGTGGCTGCCAAAAAAAACAATTACTAGAAAATGGACATCAAATTCTAAGTGAGCTATACCTGAAGTAGTGAATTTTGTATTGGAGATAAAAGAGAAGTGAGAGGTTTAGAAAAGGGATGGAGTAAATTACACAGAAAAAAATGGAAATTGAGAACTGAATATGCAGAAAAATGTTTTGGAGGAGAAATGCGATTTAAGAGAAGGCAGGAATTGAATAGTTTATGTAATGTTGCTTAGATTATAGGATATGTAACAACATGCAATGTTTAATGTTTAAATGCGAACTTGTTAATATGGTTTGGTTACTTTTATGTAAATGCAAGTCTGTCACAAGTGATAATTCAATAAATGTGTTTAAAAAATGGTGCAGGGAGGCTGTGGTTTGAAAATATCCCAGGGCCAAAGATATAATTAATCTGCCACTGATAATGAGTGAAATGCTTGCATTCCTTAGACTCATAATGTCCTAATTTGGTAGGTATACAAGATGACTGACATTTATAAATGTATAATTTTGGTAGTGGTTGGTCATTACAGATCATACTTAACATTCCAGCTTGCATGCGTTTAAAATGTATTTCTGATTTTATTTTCACATTTGTTGCTCCCAGACAGACTTATAGGCTTCTCTGCAGATGTATACTGTTATTTCTCTGTCCCCTTCAATCTACAGATGATTTTAGTCCAGTCTCATGCTTTTCCTTATTTCATATTCACAGCTTAAAGACTGTGCAGAACAGATCCATTTGGATATCCGTAGTTTTCTTTCCATTCATCCGGAAGAGAAGTTTACAGGCAGATCCATTGCTAGGATATTTCATGGGATTGGTAAGTTGTGAGCATGTAAATATATGTACCGTACCTGCATTTGTTTACTTTGTTTAACCATTCCATTCTTAATTCAGTTTGCATATGATAAACAGGCATTGCCAGAAATATTAAACTTAGTACACCGTACTGTTTGTCTTCAAATAACTTAATATGTCCATTTGCTGCTGCAGTAACTGTGTAGTATGAAAATAAAAGTCATCACTGTTGTAAATGTCATCTGTCATTTACTCAACTTGTGATGGATGGAAGGCAAGCTGAAAAGATATAGAATTGTTGAGCTGTACTGCATGTATTCCAGTTATTTAAATCAGTGAAACCAAAATGTTTCATATCTTTTGTGTTGACTAGCTGTAGCAGATACAATGCTATTTCACCAGCAGGGTTTACCCTGTTTGCAGAATAATGCTGGTCATCACTGTCTTTTGTGTGCTGACCTGTACATGTAGTTGCACCTATTGCAGATGTACTTTATTGCTGCTGATCAGTCTGCTGGATGATCTCTCTTTGTTACTGTGTCATTGTCTAACACTGTGGTCAGGGCATGGATTAAAGCATTAGTCAGATCATCTTGTTCATTTCAGTAAATACCTTGCAGTTAAATTAAATTTTCTGTATGTGCTGTAGGTTGAGTTAAGAGTTTGCCTGGCTTACCCACCAAATTCAGAATGGAAAAGTCTAACTGTAAGGTTAGCCCTCCAGCTGAAAAAGGTTGCTTTGTTTCTCTTTTTAGACACTAGAAGATTTTCTTCTTGTTTCACTGTTGCAGTCATCACACTTGGGTTATCCTGCCAGGGGTAGCCCTCAGTCGGCCCGAATACCAGAGGCTTAGTATTTTTGCGTCGGTTGCTGTCGCTCCAGGACTGACGTCAGGTCGTCAGTGGTATAAAAACAGGCAGCCGACGCCATTACATCAGTCTTTCTTGCCAAGGAGCCCAAAGCAGAAGCAGTTTGCACGAGTGCCGGTCGGCTGCTACCTGAGTTTTTGTTTCCAAAATTGAAGTTGAAGTCTTCAAAAGCTAAGTACCCTGTTGGGGATCCTTTTTTCTTGCTCTAACCGATGTCAGAAAAAGTTGTTAATTGTCTCGCCTGTGGAAAGCAAATACCACACAGAGATTTCCATTCTTACTGCGTCACCTGTTTAGGCCCAGACCACGACGTCCCTCACTGCCGGTTTTGTGCTTTGTTCAACGCCCGAACTATACATCATTGGGCCCGTATCATAGCTAAATACTTTCTCTCTCGATCTCCATATTCCAAAATGTCTCCGGTATGCCATCCAACTGCCGATCTTCCGAAAAAACGTAAGGATAAAGACAGAGACAGATGCACAGGTCCAAAACTGCCGACGACACTTCTGTTAAGCTAGTCACCAGTTCGCCAGTCCTCAGTGAGGCACTTTTGCAGCCCCTAATGCCCGCTTCTCTGGATTCGCAGGCTGCTACCGAGACCCGTTCAGGGTCCGGTATGCTGCAAGACACATCTTTGACTTTGGAACCTGCGGATGTCTCTACCTTGGATGGGTCCAGAGCCACTGTGCAGGCACCAGCTTCTGAGGAAGTTCTTAGCACTACCAATATCCGACACAAACCGATGGCTTATTTTGCGTCCAGTTCTTTCTAAAACTACCGAGTTTCTAAGGCCCAGAGTACGAACTACGTACCCAACCTCAAGCGACTGCTTCCATGCCTCAGTCTCAGATGCTTAAAGTGGCAGAAGACCATATCATGCTCATTAGGAGAAGCCAGCCTACCCCTGCTAAAAGGAAAAGAGACTTGTCCCCAACAGCTTTATCTGACCAAGAGTCTGACGACTCTGACGTTTCTGATTATGAAGACATTCCCTTATCTGCTTATGAGGATTCAGATGCAGAGGAATCCATTCCTTCTGCCTCTCCTCCAGAGGATTTTTCTTTTGGTGAAACCCTACATACCTTGAAAGAGCATTTCCATTGGGAATGCCAACGTTATCCTCAGTCCAAACAGAGACTTGGGGAATTTTTAGATTTACCACAGCACAGACCCTTAGCTATTCCTCCTGTTCTGGATGTTGTGGATGATGTTTTTATGGAATCCAGTCTAACTCCTGATACTCTGCCTCCTGCTCCCAGGAAACCTGATAGGTACTACAGAGTCCCTGACTCTCATAAATTTCTTTTCAAAAATCCTACTGCTGACCCAGAGGTCATCTCCCAAGGACCTAAGGGAATAAAAGCAGCCACAGCTAAGAATCCCACCCCCTCGGACAGGGATTCCCAAGCTTTAGACAGATGGGGAAAAAAGTATACACCTCTACAACTCTTGCCATTAGAGCATTAAATTGTCAGTTCCACATGCTGAAATAACAGCAACATACTATGAAACTTATTAAACAAAAACTATCTACCTTCGCTGACTGTGCAGAAAATAAACAATTACAGGAGCTTATGCATTCTGCAAGCCAAGTTAGTAAGCATACCCTGCAATGTGGGTTTGATTCCCTAGAAGCATCCTGCTGGGCAGCAGTCACAGGTTCTGTACTTAGAAGGCATGGTTGGCTTAAGGAACAGACCTTGCCAGACCATGTCAAATCAAAATTATTGGACGCACCACTGAACAAAGACAATCTGTTTGGCACCAAAGCAGAAGAGGTTCTAAAAAAGATGGAAGAAAAAGCTAAGTCTATGCAGACTGTTAATTACTTTTTGCAAGTCCAGCCTCCAAGATTCAGCAGGCATTGCCCCTCAAAACATTTGTCCTTTCCAGCCCCGTCAAGGCCACCTCAGACTAGACCTAGGGGAAGTAGACCCCCCCCCCCAGACAACAATCTCAGGGTTTTCAGAGATCTAAGCAATGGAGTACCTCCACTTCTAAAACAGGGAGTGCTAAACCACCCCCTTATGGAAAGAATTCACAATGACTTTTCAACTCCACCTTTTACCTCTGCCCACCTGCTTGTGCCCCAGGAGGAAAACTTGCCTCCCATGCAAAAAATTGGGCCTCCATCACCAACGATCGATGGGTCCTCAATGTAGTGTCCCAGGTGTACATATTTTATTTCCTCACACACTGCCAACCCCAAAAGGGTTCCCAGATCTTCCTCCAAACCAGTGGGCAGAGGCACAAAACCAAGTTCATTCCCTGCTCTCCATGAGGACAATTCACCCTGTTTTTGCAGACCAGATAGGCCAAGGTTTCTATTCCAGACTTTTCATGGTACCCAGAAAAGAGGGCATCTGGCGACCAATCCTAGATCTGTCTATTCTAAACACCTTCCTGGTGGTACCAAAATTCAAAATGCTCACCCTCCAGCAACTTCTTCCTGTGCTATCCACTTTTGCCTGGCTAGTCACTCTAGACTTAAAAAAGGCCTATCTGCTCATCCCAGTTGGAGACTCTTGCAGGAAATATCTATGTTTCAGGGCAGGATCTATGCATTATCAGTTCTCTGCACTTCCCTTTAGCTTATCCACTGCTCCCAGAGTTTTCACCAAATGTCTGGCTCCAGCCATTGCTTTTTGCAGACAAAGAAATATTCAAATTTACCCCTACTTGGATGACTGCCTGATTCAGGCAGACAGGAAGAACTGTTACAGCACCTGACATTTGTAAAAGATCTACTGACCTCACTGGGGTACACTATAAATGAAAAGAAATCCAAACTAGTCCCCAGTCAGAAAATTGTATTCCTGGGAGAAAGCCTAGACACAGCATCCAAGATGGCATTCCTTACTCCAGAAAAACCAAGCCTATCTGACAGGCTACTTCTCTCAACTGGCCACCAGAACCCAGTTATCCGCAATTAAAATCCTGCAAGCTCTAGGGTTCATGGCCTCCTGCATTCTACTAATTTCATATGCCAGACTGTATATGAGGAAACTTCAATGGTACTTAAAAAGCTTTTGGTATCAACATTCTCAGGTCCTGAAAACTATTATACCTATGATACCTTGTCTAAGGAAAGATCGTCTTTGGTGGGCAGCAGCATGCAGTCACAACAAGGGACTTCCTTTTTCACAACCCCACGCCACCCAGACCCTAACCACAGATGCATCAGACTATGCCTTGGGTGCACACCTGGATGGCAGGTGCGTTCAGGGCCACTGGAGCCCAAATCAAATTCATCTGCACATCATCCAAAAAGAAATGCTAGCTGTTCAGCATGCTCTGACAGCTTTCAGACCCCTACTCTCTCTGGGGCCTCTACCAATCAAAAAGACAACACCACAGTGATTTGATACATCAACAAGCAGGGAGGAACAAACTCTTATCCACTATGCAGGCTAGCCATTACCCGTTGGCACATGGCTTCAGCCATGCAGATTTATCTGCTAGCACAATTCCTGTGAGGCAACCAAAACTCTCTGGCAGACAACTTAAGCAGAAATCTCATAGACCCACATGACGAGCAATTAAACCACAGCACCTTCAGCCTTGTAACCCAGAAATGGGGTACCCCAAAGGTGGACATATTTGCCTCCCACAACAACCACTAGCTTAGCAAATTCTGCACCAGTGAACCTCACAGCAAGGCCTGGAAAGTGGATGTCCTATCCTTCCAATGGGTAAACCTCTCGATCTATGCATTTCCCCCCTCTACCTCTTCTTTCAAGGGTATTACTCAAAATAAGGGTGAAAAGACTAAGGGCAATCCTGATTGCCCCAGACTGGCCACGCCAACACTGCTACCCAGTATCATGCAGTCTGTCACCGTTGCCTCCATGGCACCTCCCACAGATTCCAACTCTCCTGGTGCAGCAAAAGGGAGAGTTCTTGCATCCACAGTTGCAGACCCTGAACCTGGCAGCCTGGCTTATTTCTTGACCCCTCCTCCAGTGGCCAGCATAAGTAAGCAAGTCCTGGATGTTGTACGTGAAGGCAGATGACCCAGCACTAGAAAATCCTATGCTGACAAGTGGAAAAAGTATTGTTCCTGGATCCGGGATAAAGGAGCTGAACCAGCACAGCTCTTCTTACCTCTCATCCTGGATTACCTAGCAGACCTGCTTCACAGGGGCCTGTCATTCTCTTATATTAAAATCCATGCCTCTGCCATCTCTGCTCATTACAGCACAGAGCCACTTCTATTTTCACACCCCCTCATCAAGCAGTTCCTTAGAGGGGCTAGCAACTTAAAGCCACCCAGAAGAGTCCCTACCCCTGCTTGGGACCTTAACTTTGTGTTGGAAAAGCTCATGCTCCCCCCTTTGAGCCTGCAGCTTCAGCAGAGTTAAAATTCCTCTCTTGGAAAACAGCCTTGCTTTTGGCCATCACTTTGGCTAGAAGAGTGTCTGAGCTACAAGCACTCATGGCTGTGGAACCCTTCATCGTTTTCCATGCTGACAGGGTCTCCCTCAGGACTAACCCAACTTTCATGCCTAAAGTAATCTCCAGTGTGACTCTCAACCAATCTATTCATTTGCCCACCTTTTTCCCTAACCTCAAAATAAGGAGGGAAGGATCCTGCACTCTAGATATGCACAGACAGCTCAGATTCTACCTGGATAAAACTAAGTCCTTCAGGAAATCTGACCAGTTACTGGTCAGCTCTGCAGCAGGGGCAGAGGGCAAGACCATATCAAACCAATTTCCAAATGTGTAGTACACTGTATACATTTCTGTTACAAACACCACAGGAAACCACCCCCACAGGGGGTCAGAACACATTCCATTAGGGCAACTGCCATCTCTGCAGCTTTTCTCGGAGGGGTCCCTACCAGGGATATCCTGGAAGCTGCAACATGGAGTTCTGTTCACACCTTCACCAAGCATTACCACCTGCCTATCTTTTCAAAATCCAGGGCAGGCTTTGCAACCGCAGTCCTGCAAGGGCATTCTAGCCATCCCCAACTCTTCTTGACTGCCTCCACCCGTTTCTTCAGCTTTGGGATTCAACCCAAATGGGATGACTGCAACAGTGAAACACGAAGAACATAGTACAGTTGTGTACATGTACCATAAATGTAGATGCCCAAGTGTATTCACTGTTGCAGTCCTGGTTTTTCACCCTCCATCCCCCTTGTCTCTCTGTCTCTCTCTCTTCCTCACTCCTTACATTGATATTTGGTATTTACTGTCTACTGGTGGTGTTATTTCACCTTAGCCTAGCTCCCCATTTGGGGGCTGATGACATTAGGGGCAAGAAAAACTGATGTAATGGCGTTGGCTGCCTGATTTTATACCACTGACGACCTGATGTCAGTCCTGGAGTGACAGCAACCGACGCAGAAATACTAAGCCTCTGGTATTCAGGCCGACTGAGGGCTATCCCTGGCAGGATAACCCAAGTGCAATGGCTGCAACAGTGAATACACTTGAACATCTACATTTATGGTAAGTGTACACAACTGTACTTTTCCTGGTGAGTCGCACTGCTCCCCCATACCCTCTATGGTCAGCAACAAGGTTGTGAGCTAGAATGTCTAACAAGCTTTCAGTGTACATGTAGTGATTTCATAACTTGATGTATTGCATTTTTTTAGTAGTAAACTATGAGTTTGCATCATATCTTGAAGCCATTTTGTAAAGGTTTGTTCAGGTGTGAACAAATCCTCAGCACATCCCTTGGACTACAGAGTTCACAGGGTTCAGTCTTAGGTCTGTTAATGTTTACAGTTTACATGCTTCCATTAGGAGACCTTATTAGGCAGAGAGTACTAGCATACCATAGTTAAACAAAACTCCGATTTACCTCAGAGTTGTGTACTGTTATTTTTGCTTCACTGTATAGTTTTTCAGATATCTGCTGAAGTTGTTGGTTTTCCCCACCTCCCCCTATTTCTCTGTGTCTTAAGTTGGTTTTACATCTTGTGTGTTATCTGACTATCTCAAGGATTACTTGCATAAAATTAGACCCTCTTAGTAACAACCTGCATATCATTGCTGGAGCCTTCCTGTGTCCTGACAGAGTGATTTTCAAACTATCTGGAGATGTACAGAGTTAGGTATATTTTTCTGGCACTTCAGAGTTGTGTACTGTTAATTGTTGCTTGACTAATTTTATATCATTGCTGGCTGACTTCAGAGTTGTGCACTGTTATTTTTGCTTCACTATATAGTTTTTCAGATCTCTGCTGAAGGTGTTGGTTTTCCCCTACCCACCCTCCCTATTCCTGTTTTGTTGTTTAAATTTGGAGGCTTTTGCAGTTGCCTGCCCCCACTGTAGGTTTGATCTGGGACACTCCCCCCAGTCCCATCTCTTTACCTCATTCTACCTAATAGACTCCTTCTGCACTTGTTTAGTCATTATTAATTTAATTGCATTTTTTAAACTGTTTGGTCTAACATTGCTACATACTCGTGTGCTAGCTTGCACTGCATTTGAATTGTTTTTACTGCTGTTTTAGCTACTTTTCTGTATAAAAAAATCTAAGCCTGTTTCCTACCTTTCCTGTAACTAGTGTAGTCCAGATTTAGATTTGCTGTATCCAGGACTGTATGTAAGCTTCTGAGCCCCCCCCCAAGCTTTCTGTGTTGGTGGGAAGCCTTCTAGCTTATCATAGGGTTGCCACCTTTTCAAATGCCCAAAGTGGAACATTTTTGCTACAAACGTCAGATTTTGCAGGGCAAAACATACCCATGGCCAGTACAAAGGAGAGAACTTCAGTTTTTTGCTTAAATAAAAGCTTATTCTTGTAGCATTTTAGTTCCTTATTCTGTTTTTTTTTTATAACATTTAGGTGTTTCAGATACAGACCAACTGTTTTATGCAACTATTACATAAAATATAGAAAATAATTTTCTGCTAAAATCTCAGGACATTTGCCATTTTTTAATTTTTTTGCAGGACACAACTGCCCAAAGAGGGACGGTCCCTCACAAAGTGGGACAGGTGGTAACACTAGCTTATCAGTGGGAGTGGTAAGCACTAGGTAACCTATCTACCACATAAGGGGAGTGGTTCTGGCCCAGAAATTGTAGTTATTGGCCATTTGGGCAGTTCTTCCATCTCTCTCTCAACTTTCTGATTTAAAAGCCCGCATTTGCACTTGTTTCCCCCTTTCCTGTAACTAGTTTAGTCCAGAAACAGATTCTTACTTTTACCACTTGAATTTGCTTATTCGTGATCAGCACTTGTTCAAAACTTGTAAGCACTAAATAACCTACTAATTACTACAGCACACACCATCCCCATTACCTAGAGGAAAACAGTTTTGGTACTTTTTCCTCACTTGCTTAGAGAAAAACAGCTCTTGTACTCACTTTCCTCACTTATCTAGAGGAAAATAGTTTTTTACTCAGGCATGTCCAAGGGTCAGCTCCCAGTGTTCTCTCCTGTCTATCTGATGAATCTGGGCATCTTGGGGCAATGTAGAAATTGCCTCTTGTACACAGACAGCCCTCTCCTCCTACCACCCAACACTACAATCTGTGAGAGATGCACTTATCTAGCCAAACTGGAGGTAAAGCTCTCTCCAACCAAGACTGAACTTGACAGTCAAGAGGAGAAGTAAACACTTGCACCACACCACACTCATCACATAGTCTTACTAAATCTACACCACAAAAATCCACACACAGAAACACAAAAACATTCACAGAGGCTCTCAATAATAATCTGCTCAAGCAACAGAGACCTCCAAAGCAGAAATGCAAGCAACATCCCCCCTCCTAACATAACCCAAATGACACATAGCCTGCAAACTCAGTGTGCCACTCAACCACAGCCATCAGTGTGCCACTCAACCACAGCCAATAAGGCAAAACAACGTACCCAACACACTAGTCACAGATGACTCTATAGTCAGGCACACTGATGTCCCACTCACTAGGCTAAACGAGGAGAAGGTTACTGTCAGCTGCCTGTCGGGTGCCAGGATCTGCCACATAACCCACGCACACAGGGCACTCCACAACAAGTACAAATATGACTCTGTCATTTTCCATGTTGGTGTGAACGACCTTAGACGTACCTCCCTGGACTACATGAAAAGAGACATGGAAGAGCACTCCGATCTTGTAGCCCAGGCAGGTATGACCCTAGCACTGAGTAGCATTCTGCCATCACCCAGAATGATACCGCAGTACAAGGACAAAATTATTGAGTTCAACAATTGGCTAAACTTCTGGTGTCATTCTAAAGGGAACCAATATCTGTCTGCCTGGGATGACATGGTCAACAGACCACGATGCTTTGCCAGAGATGGCCTGCACCTGTCACCCCTGGGATTCCGGATACTGGCTAAGGTTCTTGCCGCCCCTATAGTGCCTTTTTTAGGCAAGGTTCAAATGACAAATCCACCACCGTAACAGGAGCAGGCAAGCAAAAACTGAGGGGTGATGCTACTCAATGCTAGAAGTCTAAATCTCAAAATGCACTCACTCGAGGCACTCCTTAAAATGGAGAGCATCGATATCTGTGCAGTGACTGAGACCTGGTTTATGGCTCCAGAGAGCACCCCTGCGCTACCAGGCTATAACTCATACCACACTTTTCGGCCATGTAACCTGGACTGGAACAGCAAAGGCGGAGGTGTGTCCGTATTCATTAAGGATATCCACACCTCCAGGCTAGTTGCTCAGCATAATGCAGCCGAGGTTATCCAAGTGCAACTAACTCTGGGCAAAACTGCAATCCAAATTGTAGCTTGCTGCAGATCCCCTACCATGCCCCAGGATTCCCACTCCTCTTTTCTTAATGTACTGGAAAATATTAGGGTTCAACCAAACACCCTAATAATAGGCGATTTCAACTACCCCACCATTAACTGGGAAAACTACTCATGCACCAACTCCTTTGCTCAACACTTTCTGGAATTCATAAACTCCAATGCCCTGGATCAACTTATCCACGCCCCCACCATGGGCAACAGTATCCTAGATCTAGTCATTACCAACATGAGTGACCAGTGTTCCACACCTGAAGTCAATGCCTCATTGGTTCGATCCGACCATAAACTAATTACCCAAGATATCCACATCCTGCCCCACCCCCCCATTAAGGAAGCCACAGTAAAAAATGTCTCCAAAGCCAACTTCATGCTTCTTAAGACAGAAGTGGTGAACTTCATGACACCCATGCAGATGGACAATACAGTTACGACTACTGAATCCTACACAATTGCACTTTATAAGCACTTACACTAGTGCATAGATCTTGCTATCCCAAACAGAACCAATCCTCAAAAAAAAAAGGAAACCAATCTGGTGGTCCTCCCCTGCCATAAACAAACTGTACAACAGAAGGAAGAAACTGTTGCAAAAGAGAGTAAAATCCCGTGAGTGGAGGAGCTCCCTGGTCAGCCTCAATAAGAAGCTGCGATCTGTGATAAAATCCTCCAAAGCTAGTTATGAAAACAAAATCGCCACTGATTCTAAAGACAACCACAAAGCATTCTATAGCTATGTCAAGAATATCAACGGCAACACTCAGATCTGCTCCGAGTTACAGCACAATGGCACTAAATATACAGACCCAACTGATATTGCCAACATCCTGGCAGATAGGTTCAATGCTAACTTTGCCCCCCTTTCACCCCCTAAAGATCCCATCTCTATACCAGAAGAATGCAAAGTTCCTGTAATCATGGCTGCACAGGTAAAAATCACACTATCCAAAGCCAAGAACACTGCATCCATGGGAACAGACAACATCCCAGGCTGCATTCTACACGAACTACAGAACGAACTGGCACCCCACCTAAGTACCATGTTCAAATATAGCCTCACCTCGGGCTTTGTGCCCGCTGTATGGTGCATAGCGACTGTTATCCCACTCCACATGGGGGGAGCCGCCACTGACCCCAGGAACTACTGCCCCATTAGCCTGATGAGCCTGGTCTGCAAGGCCATGGAACGTATCATCATGGAACTTTTAAACAAAGACACTGGTAATCTCCAAATTCTGGACACCACCCAGTTCCGGTTTGTAAAAGGCAGATCATGTCTCCTAAACCTGATAGACTTCTTTAAAGCAGTCACCAAAGCCGTAGACGAGGGTAAGGTGGTTCACACAGCCTATCTAGATCTTGCCAAGGCTTTCGACACCATCCCCCACTCTGGAATTATAGATAAACTCATTAAACTAGGTATAAATCCCTATGTCACAAGATGGGTTGCCAACTGGCTCACTGACAGAACCCACACTGTGAAAGTAGCAAACTCCAAATCCGACTTCAGACCAGTGACAAATGGAGTACCACAGGGTTCAGTCCTGGGTCCTCTTCTGTTTGGTATATTCCTCTCTGAAGTACAGGCTAACACAGAAAGTCTTTGGTTAACGAAGTTCGCAGATGACTGCAAACTAGGAGCCATAATCGAAACTCCTAACGATGTGGACATCCTACAATAGGGCCTCACTGAGACAGATGCCTTGTGTCAAAGCCATGGCCTCAAGCTCAGTGCCAAAATGTGCATTCTCATCCCCTTTGGTAAAAACTCTGTACCCATGAACTACAACATAGGTGGTAGTATACTTAAGACCAAAAGTGTGATAGGAGACCTTGGGACACAGGTGGACAGTAGTCTCTCCTTTGATAATCACATCGCCGCAGTTGTCAGGAAATCCTTCTACGTGGCACACCTCATCACAAAAGGTTTCTCATCCAGAAAAAAAGAGGTCATTGTTCCCCTCTTCTCATCACTCATTAGACCCATTATAGAGTACAACGCCCCTTTTGGTATGTACCTCACAAGACATGTACAACTGGAAAGGCCGCAGAAATACCTCACAAAGAGGATTACCTGCCTCAAACAGATGCCTTACTCAGTCTCAAAAAACTCCAGCTTTACTCCGTCGTATACTCAGAGGTGATCTCTGCCTAACATACAAAGCTATGTCAAACCCAGAGCTGCTGGACATGCTCCACTTAAAGAAGTCCCAATCCTTCCGAGCTACACGCACCTAGTGACCTAAACCTTGTCGCCACAATAAACAGAACATGCCAGAGGGATAGATTCCTGTCCCAGAGACTTCCCATACTCTGGAATAAAATCTATATCAAACAAAGCTCCTTCTTAGTACTCATCAAGAAAAATCTTGATTGGATGGGAAATAGGAAATTCACCCCGGGGATCACTTCTGTGGCTCTGCTCGACAGTGGCACAGGAAAATAATTTTCTTGGGTGGCAAAAGTCAGGGTACCTTTTTGGCTGGGCTTGTATAGGCCCTAGGGCCGATAGCCTAGTACCTACCTATGAACCTCTCTTTCACTCAGGATGAAATGAGGAATGTGTATTCCCTTGCTGACTGTCTTGAAGCCATATATTATGGCTGCCTTGTAAACAGTTGAAATTGAACAACTCCGTAACTGTCATGTCATGCTACTGTAAAAGACTTGTGTCCCTTCATTTCCTAATTATATTCTTTATGAAAGGTTTGTTGAAAAAGTGTGTAATCTTGGTATTATCTTGGCACGTGTGTTGAAATTACAGAACCAGTTGTCAGCTGTTGTAGAATCTTGGTTACCATTTACAAAACATATCTAAGATAAAGCATTGTTTGTCCTGAGCTAATCTTTCAGTAGTAGTTCATACCTTAGACCCAGCTGGTTTACCTGGGACTTCTCAACACTTCCGGTTTCAGTTTGTGCAGCTGTCTGTGCCAGGTTACTGACTGTTACCTCTTGTTATCAACATATTACTTGGTCTGCATTGTCTGCCTGTGTGATTCAGGATTTTGCCTAAGTTCCTGGTGTTGGTGTACTTATTTTTATGCTACATGGGTCCCTCTTGACTTTTGAGTTAATGGTGTCATACACCCTTTCAAGGTGTCTACAGTCAGCCACTAAGGTACTGTTGGTGCTTCCAGAGGTGAGTCTTGAGACATCTGCCATGCCATCTTTTGCTTATCAAACTCCGGACTGTAGAACATAATACCTCAGTGAATTTGGGAGTGCATAGTATTGGACAGATGTCCTTCTGTTCTCATGTTGCAGTATTCATACAGTAGGGAGTTGCTGCTTGCAGCACCACTGTCTGGCCAGCATACCAAAGTCTTTGTTTCAGGAGGGGTACGTGTGACATCTCTCACCAGGGCCATAAACTGATGTTAGGTATAAAAGTGACGTCTGCATGTACCCTCGTCAGAATTTTTCTGCCGCAGTGATCATCGGATACCCGTTTGCCACTTCCACATTTGCATTGCATTTCTCAAGACGACCGCTTTTGACCATTACAGATAAGTGCCCTGTTGGGTTTTTTTGCTTAATTTGCTTACTGTTTTGACTTACATGTCAGCTAGGAAAGGGAAGTGTGCTTGTGGGAGGCAAATTCCTGACAAGGACACACATGATGTGTGTTTTTTTTGTCTAGGCTAGGCCCATGACCACACATCCTGTCCAATTTGTAAGTTGTTCATCCCCAAGACTCTCCATAGCCAATTAGTGGCTTTGAAACTATATCTAGAGAACCAAAGACTCTGTCGCTTGGCGTTAGGCATGGAGGGAGGACTAGGCCCATCCAACGAGCCGCCTAGGAAGAAGGTGAAAAAAGTTAGGCCGGAAGCCCAGGCTGTGCCTCAGGCATCCAAGCAGGCTCTAGAGGTGATTGAAGACCCGGAGTCCATTCGGATGACGGTTACCAAAGCAGGCCTAGGAACCTTAATGGACTCCGGGGTGCGGGAAACTGAAGGTACGTCCACTGAAGTAATTCAGCCATCAGAGTCTGATGGTGGAGGGGAAGCATGGCTCGTGCTTTTGGAATCCCCTGCTCCTCCCATTCCTGCTAGGCAGACGTCCACTTCTCTTCTGTCTGCTCCTATGACTCCCTTGAAAAGGAAGCCAGAAAACCAAGCATTCTGAGCCTCCACTGCTGCCTGGTTCGGAATCATTCTCTCAAAGTCTGCTTAAGGCCTTTCAGGCCCTACAAACACAACTTCCCCCTACTTTCACGCCTCAACCACCCCTCCATGTGTCTGAGGAAGATGACTACTCCTCTGAGGAGTCCTTCTCGTATGAAACCCAAATTGAATCCCCCAAGGAATTCATTACACCTGAGGGAGGAGGACTCTATTTCTCCTGAATCCCCAGGAGAAGAATTCACCTTTGCGGATACTGTCTCCCTCATGAGGGAACATTTTAAGTGGCAGGCCTCTGAGGTTTCTTGACTCCAAGAAAAGGTACTTCGACCTTTTGCAAATGGAGCAACCATCTCCCTTAGCTGTGCCTCCCTTACTGCCTTCCTTTCAGGATGCCTTTCTAGCTGCTTCACAGTCTCCTGACTCACAACCCCCAGCAGCTAAATGACCTGACCGATTTTATAGGGTTCCCCAAGACACACAGTTTCTTTTCAGGAACCCTCTAGCAGACCCAACTGTTATTGCGGTGTCTGCAGACAAAACATCTAGACAACTGCCTTCTGATAAAGACAGTACATTTATGGACAGGACCGGAAAAAATGTATATACCTCCTCCGCTCTTGCCATTAAGGCCTTGAACTACCAAAAGCACATGGCAAGTTATGATGTTCATCGTGCGTACAGCTGCAGTCCTCACATATGGGTTCTCCTGCCGTCAGGTGGGTCCTCGGTCGGCCGAATTCCAAAGTCTAGGTCCGGCATCGGTTGTCGTCGCTTTTTCCCTGACGTCAGTGCGATGGGTATAAAAGAACCAGCCGATGCCATTTTCTTCAGTCTTTCTTGCCGCGCGGTGCCTGAAGCAGAAGCAGTTCGCAAGTGCCGGTCGGCCAGCTCCTGAGATTATGAAAATTTGGAAACCGAAGTCTTCTTAAAAGCTAAGTACCCCATTGGGGAACCTTTTCTTGCCTCAGACCGATGTCAGACAAAGTTAATAATTGTATTTCTTGTGGGAAGCAAATACTGCATAAGGATTTCCATTCCCTCTGTATACCTTGTTTAGGCCCTGACCACAAGGTCTCGGCCTGCCGCTTTTGTGCTACATTCAACAAACGCACTATTAAGCGTCGGGCGGAGTTCGCCCAGCATTATTTTGGAAAAGCATTTAACTATACTATGTCATCGGATACTCCGACTCCGGTTTTGTCTAAAAAACGAAGAGACAAGAACCGACACTCGAGGTCCGCGGCCTCTACCGACACCACGCCAAAGCCGGCTACACGTGGTCCGGTTCTCAGTGAGGCGCCTACGCTGTCCCTGCCTACCGACGACCTGCCTTTGACGGTGTCTCCTGTACCCGAGGTCGCACAGGCTCCTCGGCCCACACCCCGACTAGAGATACCGAAGCCACTGTCTGAGTTGAAACTCAGAATGTGGACAGGTCCACCTCCACTCAAGGTGTCTTCAGACCTTCCTCTTCTTTTTCTATCAAGGCTTTCACTAAGTCTAAAGCAACCATGCACTCTGAGACCAGCTGCACAGGGCCCATCTCCAGGCCCCATGCCTAAGAAACAGATGCTTAAAATGGCTGAGGATTTAATTACTCTTATCAAAGGTTCTCAGCCCCCTCCAGACATAAGGCCTAGAGTGGAGGAAGATTCCCCCTCCTCTGATCAGGGCTCCATTATTTCAGAGCACTCTGATGATCAGGAACATTCTTACTCCCCTTTTGAAGACTCTGATGCAGAGGAGTCCATTCCTTCTGTATCCCCCCCTGAGGATTACTCATTTGGGGAAACTTTGCATACCTTAAGGGAACACTTCCACTGGGAAGGCCAGGATTATTCTGATTCCAAGAAAAGGCTCAGGGAATTTCTTTTGCTTCCTCAGCACAGGCCTTTGGCTATACCTCCTGTCTTGGACATTCTAGATGATGTTTACTCTGAGGCCTGCCTTAACCCGGATTCTCTACCTCCAGCTCCAGTTAAGCCTGACAGGTACTACAGGGTCCCTGACTCACACCAATTTCTATACAAGAGCCATGCTGCTGACCCAGAAACCATCTCACAGGGCCCCAAGGGAGTTAAGGCCTCCATTGCTAAGACCCTTTGCCTTCCGAGAGAGATTCCAGATCCTTAGAAAGGTGGGGAAAAAAGGTATATACCTCGGCTACCTTATCTATGAGGGCCTTAAACTGTCAGTTTCATATGCTAAAATACCAACAGTTTATGTTATCACAATTGAAAAGTAAAATGTCACAACCTGAACAACCAGATTTGAAGGAGTTGCAGGACTTGATACATAGTGCAGAACAAGTGGGTAAGCATACCTTACAATGTGGTTTTGATGCTCTAGAGGCCTCATGCAGAGCTGCTGTTACATGATCAGTCATACGTAGGCATGCCTGGCTTAAGGAACAAGCCTTACCTGATCATGTCAAAGCTAAATTACTAGACGCTCCTCTTCAAAAGGATGTACTATTTGGTGCTAATGCTGAGGAGGTATTAAGGAAAATGGAGGAAAAGGCTAAATCAATGCAAACTGTGAAAGAATTTCTACAGGTACAACCCCACGTTTAATAGAAATTGGCCTTCCAAAACTGGTCCTTTCCTGCCACAGACAGACCCCAAAGAGGCAGATACAGGCCCGAGGGGCAGAGGACAATCCCAAGGATCGTACAAAGGCAGACAATGGCAAGCTCCTACACAAAGAGGTGGTGAGGACAACTCGCAATCTATCAGAAAGCAAACCCAATGACTTTCCACTTTGCATGCCAACCAGATCTCAAATGGCGGCCCCTTGGGAGGAAAGCTGGCATTATTTTCAAAAATTGGCATACTGTCACAAAGGACAAATGGATCCTGGACATTATAAGCAGCGGCTACAAATTCCATTTTCATACCCTTCCAAAAATGAGAGGCATGCCAAACCTGCCACACAATCAAAGGGCAGAGGCACAAAGGCTAATTACAGATCTCAAAAACATGAAAGCTATTCAAGAGGTACCTATGCACGAACAAGGTCAAGGGTTTTATTCCAGGCTATTTCTGGTGCCAAGGAAGGGAAAAGATTGGAGACCTATTCTGGATCTATCCATCCTAAACACATTCCTACTCGTACCAAAATTCAAGATGCTCACTCTACAGCAGCTTCTTCCCATGCTGGGCAAGGAGTCTTGGCTGGTAACATTGGACCTCAAGGAACATACCTGCATGTCCCAATCGGACAAAATTGCAGAAGATACCTCAGATTTCTTGCAGGTTCAACTCATTATCAATTCTCTGCTTTGCCCTTTGGCTTATCTACTGCGCCCAGAGTATTCATGAAATGCCTGGCATCAGTAATTGCCTACTGCAGACTTCAAGGGATACAAATATATCCTATATGGACGACTGCCTGATCCAAGCGGACAGCAAACACATCCTTCAGAAACATCTGGCTTATGTAATAATGTTATTGAACTCTCTGGGATACACAGTCAACAAAAAGAAATCAAGACTAATACCCTCTCGGAAGATAATTTTCCTGGGTGCCAACTTGGACACAAACACCCAGATGGCCTACCTCACGCCAGAAAAGCAGGGGCAACTAATCCAATACTTCAGAACACTAGCAAATTGCACCAGGCTTACTGCAAGGAAAATCCTGCAGGCTCTGGGATTCATGGCATCTTGCATCTTACTAATCCCATGTGCAAAGCTGCATAAGAGGAAACTACAATAGTACCTGAAAAACATATGGTCTCAATACAGCCACAGTTTGGAAACAATAATACCACTAATTCCATGTCTGCAAAAGGAATTTCTGTGGTGGGCTCAAGCATGCCAAACAAACACAGGTCTCCCTTTCAGCAAGCCTCAAGCAAATCAAGTCATCACAACAGACGCCTCGGACTACGCCTGGGGGGTGCACATGACAGATCGGTGCATTCAGGGCAAATGGTCCCAAAAAGAAACGCACCTTCACATCAATCAAAAAGAAATGCTAGCAGTAATAAATGCTATTATAGCTTTCAAGAACTTTCTAAAGCCAGGTCAACTATTGATAAGAACGGACAACACCACAGTTATGTGGTACATAAACAAGCAGGGGGGGGACACATTCTTACCCCCTATGCAGACTGGCCATGTCACTTTGGAACACGGCCATGGACTTACAAATGGAACTACAAGCACAGTACTTGCCAGGCAAGGAAAACACGCTGGCAGACAACCTAAGCAGGATTCTGACAGATCCACACGAATGGAAGTTGCATCCAAAAGTTTTTTCAGAAATAATTCAAGAATGGGGAAGACCAGACATAGATCTATTTGCCTCCCACAAAAATCATCAATTGACAAAATTCTGCTCAAGGATCTTCCATCCAAAGGCCTGGAGAGTGGACGCTCTCTCTTTTAGCTGGACATCAATGACAGTTTATGCCTTTCCACCTCTTCCTCTTCTGCCCAAAGTTCTATTGAAGACCAGAGCAAACAGACCAAAGATGATCCTCATTGATCCGGACTGGCCAAGGCAACACTGGTACCCACTCCTGAGGAGCCTGACGCATTCCCCACCATGGACCCTGCCTCTAATGCCTCTTCTTCTGACTCAACACAACTTCAAAACTCTTCACAGTCAGCTAAAAACTCTCAATCTAGCCGCATGGGAAGATTCCTTAGCATCACAGCAGGCCCTACTCTCTAAGGAGGTGCAGGATGTAATTTTGGAGGCCAGAAGGCCATCAACTAGAAAAGCTTACTCCGCAAAATGGAAACGTTTTTGTGTCTGGAATGAGAAAAAGGGCCAGGACCCTGGAAAACTGAATTTACCACAAATGCTACAATATTTGACAGAACTGCTAAGCAGTGGACTTTCTTTCTCCTCCATCAAAATCCATGCCTCAGCTATTTCTGCAGAATACAACACTGATCCACCTTCATTCTCTCACCCTCTCTTAAGACAGTTCCTCAGAGGGGTTAAGAATTTGAGACCTCCAAGGAAACAACCAATACCTGCTTGGGATCTTAATTTCATTCTGGAAAAACTCACCCTGCCTCCTTTTGAGCCAGCTGCTTCAGCAGATTTGCAATACTTGTCCTGGAAAACAGCTTTCCTTCTGGCTATCACCTCAGCTCGTAGAGTTTCAGAATTACAGGCTCTCATGGCTGTCCAGCCTTTTATCATCTTCCATCAGGACAGAGTTTCCTTACGAACAAACCCGTCCTATATGCCTAAAGTGGTATCCAGGTAGCTTTAAATCAGGCCATACACTTACCTACTTTTTATCCTAATCCTCAAAACAAAGGGGAGAGATTGCTACATTCCTTGGACATCCACAGACAACTGCGTTATTATTTGGACAGAACAAAGCCTTTCAGAAAATCAGAACAGCTCTTTGTGGCCTATGCAGTAGGAGCTCAAGGAAAGCCAATTTCCAAACAGACAATTTCAAAATGGATAGCCGACTGCATACGCTTTTGCTATTCCTTTCATGGCAAAACTGTACCTACAGGCATTAGAACTCATTCCACCAGGGCCACAGCCACCTCTACAGCCTTTCTCAGAGGAGTTCCTACCAAGGATATCTTGGAAGCAGCCACTTGGAGTTCTGTGCATACCTTCTCCAAGCACTACAACTTACCATTATACTCCAAATCTAGAGCAGGCTTTGCCACTGCAGTCTTGCAGGGCATTTTGGCTCCTCCTAGTTCCACCTAGTGCCTACCACCCCTTTCTTAGCTTTGGGATTCTACCCATCTGTTATGACTGCAGCTGTATGCACGATGAACATAGTACAGTTTTGTACCTACCATAAATGTAGATGTTCGAGTGCTAATACAGCTGCAGTCCAGGTTTCCCTCCCTCCTTCCCCTCTAGGGGTATTCTTTTATGGTGTATTTGCTTGCAACTGCTGTTTTTTGATTATATTGCATTGCATTATTACCTAATTTTATGTATTGCCTTCCTTCTGGGGGCACCTGACATCTGGGGCAAGAAAAACTGAAGAAAATGGCGTCGGCTGGTTCTTTTATACCCCTGTCGCACTGACGTCAGGGAAGACGCGACGACAACCGACGCCGGACCTAGACTTTGGAATTCGGCCGACCGAGGACCCGCCTGATGGCAGGAGAACCCATATGTGAGGACTGCAGCTGTATTAGCACTCGAACATCTACATTTATGGTAGGTACAAAACTGTACTTTCTAGATACTATTTCTAAAGCCTCTACCCTTCTGTCTGAGGTTCAGGATTCCCCTATCAGAGCCCAACTAAATTCCCTCCTCTCTGCTGTGGAAGCTTCATCTAAAGCTGTAGCTTCAGGATCAGTACTTCGATACTCCTGGGTAAGGCTTCTACCCCTCCCCTTGGATGTTCAAACTAAACTACTGGATGCACACTTAGACAACAAGGCCATTTTTGGCCACGCTTCTGCTGAGCTTCTCAAATCCCTCCCAAGAGAAGGGAAAAGAATTGCAGAATGTTAAACACCTTCTGGTATCCCCTATTCTTAGATATCATAGCAGTTACCCTCAGAAGCCCTACTTTTTTAGAAAGCAATCTTTTCATTCAGTGCCACAATCAAAGGGACATAGACAGCCAAGGAAAACTTCTGCTCCCAGATTTTCCACCAGATCCTTTCGGAGCCAGCCTGACCAATCCAGGCCGCCTCCACCATAACTCAACCCCCTTGCATCCAGTAACACCCTTGTCTCTTCACCTCACCCTGTCTCTTCCCTCCTGTCAGAGACTAACAGCAGAACAATGGGTCCTCTCTATCATTCAGAGAGGATATTACATGACTTTGTGGATGCTCCCACCTTTCCAAGGTATCTTCCAGCCACCAAGAAATCAAATCTACCTGTTCCCACCCATCCTTCATCAACTTCTAACTCAAGGCACCATAGAACCAGTGCCCACTCCTCAAAGAAACACAGGCTTTTATTCAAGAATGTTTCTAGTACCAAGGAAAGAAGGTCCTTGGAGAACAATCCTGGCTCTATCCTTTCTAAACCTCTTCCTCCACGTTCCCAGTTTCAAAGTGATCACCTTACCACTTATCTTACCTCTGATCCCCCCTCAGACATTCAGGGCAGCACTAGATCTCAAGGATGCCTACCTCCATATCCCCATTCATCAAGATTACAGGAAATTCCACAGCCTTTCTAAGAGGGGTGGCTACAAAGGACATTCTAGAAGCTGCTACATGGAGCTCCGTGCATACATTTTCCAAACATTACAACCTGCCTTTATATTCCAGATCCCGAGCAGGCTTTGCTTCTGCAGTCCTGCAGGGCATTTTAGCTACACCATCCTTATCTTAGATCCTACCACCCCCAGCTTGGCTATGGTATTCAACCCATATGTCAGGACTGCAGTTGCATTCTTGAAGGACATAGTGCAGTTTTGTACCTACCATAAATGTAGATGTCCGATAGATATGCAACTGCAGTCAGGTTTTCCCTCCCCCCTACCCCTCTGTAATTCTCTTTTTTTAGGGTCCACTCCCCCCTTTTTCAAATTAGCTGGGGATATCTGTTATGGTGTATCTGTTTATTACTGTTGTGCATGTCTGAAATTTTTATCCATTCTCTAAATTTAGCCTTCCTTGGAGGGCACCTGGCATCTGGGGCAAGAAACACTGAAGAAGATGGCGTCGGCTGATGCTTTTATACCCCAGCCGCTCTGACGTCGGGGAAGAGGCGACATCAGCCGGCGCCAGACCCAGACTTTGGAATCCGGCCGACCGAAGGGCTGCCTGAGGCAGGACAACCCATATGTCAGGACTGCAGTTGCATATCTATCGGACATCTACATTTATGGTAGGTACAAAACTGTACTTTTCTAGTACCAAGGAAAGAAAGTCCTTGGAGAACAATCCTGGCTCTATCCTTTCTAAACCTCTTCCTCCACGTTCCCAGTTTCAAAGTGATCACCTTACCACTTCTCTTACCTTTGATCCCCCCCAGACATTCAGGGCAGCACTAGATCTCAAGGATGCCTACCTCCATATCCCCATTCATCAAGATTGCAGGAAATTCCTCAGATTTTCAATAGGGTTCTGTAATTTTCAATTCTCTGCATTGCCCTTTGGTCTCTCCACTGCCCCTCGAGTCTTTACAAAGTGTCTAGCCCCCTTCATAGTTCATTGAAGGACCCAGGGCATACAAATATACCCATACTTGGACGACCTGCTCATCCTTTCTCAAGACCACCAACTCGTACTTCTTCATTTACAGCAGGTGTCGAACACCCTCACACTTTTGAGGTTCACACTAAATCTAGAAAAGTCTCACCTGATCCCCTCACAGGACTTGATTTTCCTGGGGTGCAGACTTTGCACAGACTATTTGAAAGCCTTCGTCCCAGACCAAAGGATTCAGGACCTCTGCCTGTACTTCAATCAGATCCTTTCCCAGAACGCCCTGACAGTTCGGGAATTCCTGAGAGTGTCAGGCCACATGGCATCCCTCATAACTATGTTGTCTTTGGCAAGACTCCACATGCGCAAAATTCAGTGGGTGCTAAAAAAAAACCTATGGACCCAACACTCCCAACCCTTTGACTCACCACTTCCACTACTCCTGTGCCAAAAAGAATTCCAGTGGTGGATCTCAGCAATGCAGACCAACCCAAAAACCAACCTCCAAATTCCAGCCCCACATCAACAGGTCTCAACAGATGCTTCAGATCTGGGGTGGGGTCAGTCTTACAAACAAACCAACAGCACCCCTCAGTACAAGGAAAATGGTCTACTCTAAGGAAATAGGACCACATCAACATCAAGGAAATGAAGGCACTACTGCTAGCCTTTCTAACATTCAAGCCCTCTATCCTGCCAGGAACCCTAAAAATAATCACAGACAATATGTGACTGTCCTGTGGTGCATCAACAAGCAAGGGGGGACCAGGTCCTACCCACTATGCAGCCTGGCCATCCAGATATGGAACCTAGCCGCTTCTCTCAGGATCCACTTATTAGCCATGTATATCCTGTCAGCAGAGAATGTTATGGCAGACACACTTAGCAGAACCTCTGCCCCCTCTCACAGATGGATGCTTGAGAGAGGTTTTCCTGGACCTGATACACAGGTGGAGTATTCCACAAGCAGATCTATTTGCCTCCCCACTCAACAAGCAGATGCCTAGCTTCTGCACAAGGAATTCACACCCACAAGCTTGGAAAGCGGACGCTTTCTCCTTCTCATGGGGAGGGATGTACCTATACACCTCCCCCCTTCATGATAATTCAAAAAGTCCTCCTGAAAATTCAGAAGGACAAACCCAAAATCCTACTGGTGATCCCCTTTTGGCCAAGACAGCATTGGTTTCCCCTCCTACACTCTGTAGCCAAGGGCAATCGCCACAGGTTACTCCACCGTATAGACCTTCTCACACAGAGCAAGGGATCCCTGCTACACCCACAGGTGAACAACCTAATATTGACCTTATGGGTGATAGGATTCTAATCCTTTACAGACACCTATATTCAGAGGATGCACTCAATGTTCTGCAGGAGGCCAGAAAACCTAGCACTAGGAGAAACTATGCATCTAAGTGGCACAGATTCTCCAATTGGTGTCATAGGAACAACCAGGACCCTCTCACTACTCCCATACCAAGGTTCCTATCCTACTTATGTGAGTTTCTCCAATCAGGACTAACATATTCTTCAATCAAAGTCGATTTGTCTGCCCATTTCACCCCATCTGGCATCCAGACTGGAAGTCAAACTTTTTCTGCAGGGAGTCCTCCACATCAAACCCCACTGGAGACCCATTCCTCCTCCATAGGACCTAAATTTTGTATTAGAAAAGCTAACCTCACCCCTCCCCTTTAAACCAGTACACTCTGTTTCCCTGAAATTATGCACACTGAAAACATTTCTGCTACTAGCACTCACCTCCGCCAGGAGGGTCTCAGAAATCCAAGCCCTTATGGCCACCTCTCCCCACCTGGTTTTCCACAAGGACAGAGTGGTCCTCAGGACCAACCCTTCCTTCATGCCCAAGGTGGTTAATGAACTTTCATTGAATCAGTCCATTAACCTACCAGTTTTTTACCTTCATCCACAAAATGCCTCAGAAAGGACCCTATTTTCCCTGGATGTACATAGACAACTTCAATATTACTTGGACAAAAACAAAGATATCAGGAAATCTGATCAATTATTTATTTCCTTCCATCCCAGGGCCCTAGGGAAAGCTGTCTCTAAGCAGACCATTGCCTCATGGATCTCCATTTCCTTGTGCTACTCCCACCATGGAAAATCCTTACAAGGTCAGATTAAACTTCATTCAGCCAGAGCAGCTGCTTTCTCTACTGCCTTTTTCAAAGGTATGGAGTCCTCTTCCATTTTAGAAGCAGCCACTTGGACCTCAGTACACACCTTCACCAAGCACTACAAGCTGGACATAGCATCCCGTCCAAGAGCAGGATTTGCCATGACTATCCTAAAGGGTCTACTTGACCACAGGACCCCTTCCTCCTCCCAGGTTCATACTTAAAGCTCTGGTACTCTCCCTACTGTTATGAATACTGCAACATGAGAATAGAAGGACATAGAATAGTTGTGTAAGAACTTACCATAACCTTAGATGTCCTTTTCTTCCATGTTGCAGTGTTCAGTCCCACCCACCCCCTGTCTCTTTCTGACAACTAACCCAGGTATTACCTGCGGGGACATTACCATCATCTCCCCTAGTCTCAACCTACACAGCCATCCTTCCTTCTGCCCTGGGACTAGCCTATATGCAATTCTAAGGGTCTCTTATTAGGACCCTCCTTGTCAATCACAGAAGCACTACTGTATGCGGCAAAACAATTTTGATGAGGGTACGTGCAGATGTCGCTTTTATATCTAACGTCGGTTTATTGCCCTGGTGAGAGATGTCACACGTACCCTCCTGAAACAAAGACTTTGGTATACAGGCCAGACGGTGGTGCTGCAAACAGCAGCTCCCTACTGTTATGAATACTGCAACATGGAAGAGAAGGACATCTAAGGTTATGGTACGTTCTTACACAACTATTCCTTTCCATAGATCACTTAAAACATTACTCTTCAGTAGCACTTATGAAGGGGTATGGTGATTACTATGGCCTATTTTAATCTTTTATGCAATTCTGCATGTTTATTTTTCTTGTTTGAATTCAACTCTATATGATGTTTTGTGGGAACACCTAAAAAAGTGAAGATGGAGTAACAAGTTATGTGCAGAACTTCATTCATGAAGAATCCACCTGACTGAGCTGTCTAATTCAACCAGCAAGACCTACCAATAATAGTAAAACCTCTCCACCAAAAAATGCTTTGATTCCTTGATCAGCTAGTTCAGGTTCTCTCCTAAGTTATACTAACTCAATTCGCACACCATTGGTCAGGTAGGAGGTTGCTGCTAGTGTATTAGCAGGGTCAAGAATCCTCATTTTATGAAATCACATCAAATATGATCAAGTATGCTTAAGGTAGGCATTTATTACTCAATGAAAGGACACTCATTGAGACACAAGTATGTGACTTGGCTTGGTTTGTACCAAATAACCATGGACTAAGATCTGTCACGCATCCACTGAAGCTTTTATAACTGTACTAATATCCTGCTGTGTAAATAAATGAGTGGTTGTTCTGCATTCCTTTTGAGTTATGACAGGCTAGATACCCAAGGAAATGCCACGAGGTTATCTTTATGTGGAAGAGGATTCCAGTGTTGCTGTGATTTTGTGCTGTCTCATAAATAGGTCTGTGTTAGGATTGGTGAATGAAATCCATGCTGCTGCCTTCTAGGAAGTTTGTTGCATCACCTCTGGTGTACCAAAATGAATGGAGTGTGGGGTTAGAGTGCCTGCCTCGGACTAGCACTGTCATGTAGACAGAGTAGACCAACTTGGTCTATTTCTGCCTTGTTGATTTATGTATGTCTGTTTTCATTGTGTGAGCAGTTAAGTACTATGGTGAATGTTTTCCTGGGTCCAGTGCCAATTAAAAATGTGCACTGTGTAGATAACATCTACTGTTGAATTGTCACTTAATTAAAAAAATCCCTTCCACATGCAAAGATTCTTTCCATTTTGGTGGCCGCACTGGCAAAACATTTTCCTTACTCCTCTGAAGAACTGCTCTTAGTCTTTTTAATTTTATGACTTATTTCAGCATAATGGAAAGAACAGTCAGATAATTAGAGAATGCAACATTTGATGGCAGGCTAGAAGCTGTTGCTTTTTTAGGTTGATCCCCATGTCTACCAGTTATCTCCCTCTATTCTGGTCTGTTGGTACATTCATTCCCTTTATCATTGATTATTGTACCCACATCAAATTCATTATTATCTTTCAAGCAATGTACCAAAAAAATATCTGAAAGCCACTTTCAGCAAGCAAGTAAGATGTATATACCAACTCCATGGCAAAGCCTAACATTCCCTTAAAGCATCTTTCATGAGTAATTCACTTGTGCTACTGTTAGTAGAACAAACAGCATTTGAAATCTCATCAATCCTCCCCATATCACTGGGTGGGGGGGTTACCTTTGCCTTTCAGTGTCACTCTGGTAAGAAACAACCATTGATAATGCCATTATACAGCAAGCCATAGGGGAGCTAATATCTTTTTGCTTTGCCTCTGCATCCCTTGTTGTCCTGAACTCGTTGCCAAAGCAGAGCATGCTGAACCAATCCAGCGATGCTTGCTTCTTTGCACATTTCAGAATCTGACTGCTGTGCACAAACCACTTGTGTAATGGAGTGCACATTCATAGATTACTAGGTTAACGACGGGACCTTTCTAAGCCTAGACAAGTTTTCCTGAAAGAATAATGACGTCCTGTGTCCAAGTAGGACATTGAGGTCCCAGTTTAACTACCTCTGTCCATAAGGAACATGGTGGTCCGTCATACTGCTGCATCATGCCCCTGCCTCTGCTTTGGATAAGTGCAGCATTAATGATCACCTTCCCCAGTATGGACAAGCAAGTGTTTAAATGATCGCTTCCACTTGCTTCTCCAACATCTGCATCACTGGTGGTTCCCAGGTCATTTTGGTCATATTTAAGGCTTTATCTGCTTTATACTGCTTCAAATCCTTGGTTACAACTTGTTTTAATTTTTGGCATGCATTTAAACATGTAAAGCACTTGACTTGAATTGCTGCTTTTACAGTGTGTGGATTCCACTCCATTTTCTGTACTTTGGCTCAACATGAAGTAACATTAGAAAGGAGCTTTGTAGGCTAGTTGTGAGTAGACAGCTTGTATATGAGAACATCTGAGATGTTTATTTCTGTGGATAAGTTTTGTAAAGTAAACTACTTTTTGAATTTTGCAAGCATACCTCTCAACCTGTAAGTGCTAGAAGTCTGGGCAAAGCCTAAAATAATGGGAAGACAATTGCCCCAAAACCAGGAAGATTTAAAATATTTTATTAAACTTCGAAAGTTGCTAGAGTAGGGTGGCCACGGTGGGGCAGCGGTTAACGTTGCCACCTCACAGCAAGAGGTTCTCCGGTTCGATTCTCGGCTGGGGTGCCTTCTGTGTGGAGTCTGCATGTCCTCCCTGTGGTCGCGTGGGTTTCCTCCGGGTGCTGTGGTTTCCTCCCACATCCCAAAGACATGCAGTAGGTGGATTGGGCACTGTAAATTGTCCCTAGTTGTGAGTGTGTGCATGTGTGTGCCTTCTGTGGAAGGTTGGGTGCCAGGCTGGCAACTCGACACTGTGAAATTCCACTGCCAGTCATGAGCGGACCGATGATCCGCTGTGGCGACCCCCAACCAGCAAAAGCCGAAAGAAGAAGAAAGTTGCTAGAGTAAAAGGATTTGTGTTGGCTTGCATTTTCTGAAGATATGAAGTCTGAAACTCAAATGTGCCATTATATAGTGGCTTCAATCCTTCGTGATTTGACAGAAAACTACAAATCTTATAAGGAACAGATCAAAAATATGATGCAAAAATCTGGACAGTTGAGATGTATGGTTGCAAGGTTGGAATTATTTTCTGTAGAGTACTGACAGGAGGGTAGCATCATAAACCAAAAATTCCCACCCTAATTTTCTATAACCAAGTTGTTATTCTCCCCACTTTTTTGCATAACCACAGTTGTATCCTTCTTAATATCCTATCAAAATCCTACAATTTATTATAATTCTTCACACCTACCCTTCCACAAGGTGCATAATGCCCTGATCATGTCTTTCTGCTCATTCTACTGACTCTTACTTGGCTATTAATTTATTGCATTTGCTTACTTGGGATAGTCAGACTGGGCTGAAAGTTGCCCCTTTTTATTGGAGGCCTGGAGAGAAAGGCTCCAGCAAAATTCCACCATTGCATTACGAAAATAGTAAATGAGGTATGCAAGTGATCAGCAAATATGCAACATCTGAACGATATGATTAACAGCAGCATCATGTAAATAGATATGAAACTTACTTGGAAATGAACTTGAATTGAGAAAGATAAAAGGAGGAAAATGGACGATTAGTATTAAGATGTGATGAAGAATGTTTCAGGATAGGGAGGAGGAGGAAGAGGGAGAGGCAAGGAGCAGATTTTGGACCAATAACTGAGGGGAATAGTGCTTGCAAAGATTCTTATCCCATATAGTATTGCTTCAAACTTCTTCCATAATTCCTTTATTCTAATGCACTTTTTAAAGCATGCTCCCTGGCTTCTTTTGTGTTATACACATTCTTTCATTTTGTTGCTTATGTTTCATATTTCCTTTCACTGATGAGGTGCCCAAAATTAAACTTCATACAAAAACATATACCTAATAACTACTTTCCGTAACTCCTCCAACTTCTCCCATGGTTTTGCATAGTAATTTCCTTTCTTAATCTTACTGTACTATTCCTTTATTTTCATCTTTTGCTACACTCACATTTGATTTTGTCATTCGTATTTTACTGATATATTCTATTTCATTGTACATACATTTGTCTTTCTTTTCCTTACTTCTTCCCAAATCACTTCATGTTTTGTAATCGTATTTCCCCCACCACATCTTTCTTTTCATTGTGCACTTTCATTAGTGCCCAGTATAGATGTAATGGCAGAGAAACTTCTGGGTTAATGAACCCTAACCCACTATGTTCTTTAAAGTACAACAGATCTCTTTTAATTTGATTTAAACTCTACTGCCAAATAATTATTCTAAACAATATCTCCAGCAGTTCTTTTTTTTATGGAAATGCATGCACACCACTTAAATATGACATCTTACCCAATATATAAAAATTAAATACCTCATCTTTCCCATATTTTGCCCAAGACGTGTTTCCAGTTTAGTAAAATGTATCCCTTTTATCTTAATTACACTTTTTATGTTTCTTGATTAGTAATATGTGCCCCTCTTGTGTTGCTTGCATCTTTTAAGCCCTTTCTTTTTTCTGTACTTAATTTCAATCTCTCACTTCTTAAACTGCCCTCCTTTAGGGTTTTTACTTCATGTATTCACCCCTAATTTTTGCTGTTGCTACGAAGTCATCCACTTAAACCCAAAATGCAGGTAACCTTATTGCTGCAATCTCCCACCTCGCCTCCTATAATTTCCCCTGACCATTCCTCCACTGTCACATTCATTACTGTCATAAATAATACCCAAATTTTTGAGCATTACTGCTTAATTATTCATTCGTTTATACCATTATTATATACTTTCTGCAATACGTTTTTTATCTTGTCACCCAAACCATAACTTCCAATTACCTCTTACATACCC
>NC_056733.1:44334925-44512425 GCF_019279795.1 Protopterus annectens
TCCCTTCAGATCTCATTTGCCACTCTCATTACAAGCGTCGTGGTCCACTGCTACAGGCTTTTTTTTTTTTTTTTTTGGTTAAGTGATTTAAATCTAAATTCCTATCCTCTTTCTATCTAAAAATTTCTTTCTATCTTTTACCTACCCAACTGCTTTCACATTCAGGCATTGTTTTATAAAAATAAAAATCTCTCCTTACTCTCGCTTTCTCTGTCCCAATCTCTAAGTGCATGTGTTTTCTGATTGAGTCTTCTCTATTGCTAATAATATGAGAGACACCCAAACCAGGTTTCCGTAAGTGCACAGAGTGTGGCCATAAGCTTTCCTCAGCCGATGGTCACACTGTGTGTTTGCTTATGGGTCTGTCATCTCGATTCCTCCTGTTTTATCTGTGTGGGTTCAAGCCCTGCGCGTCGATCAACAGGGGGAATAAACTTGTACTGAAGGGCCTTCCTCCTCCACCTACTGCAGGGGCCCAGGCTACCCCTTCAGTTTCTACTTCTGTCTCCGCCCCCAGTCTCTGGTATTCAACCTCCAACTAAGAGGACCAGGGACAGAGAGAAGCACAAGTCCCGCGACAGGCTGAGGAAGTGGTCCCCTGACCGGTCTTCCTCAGCTGAACTGCCAGCTAAGTTCTGATCGGCTCCTAGCACTGGTTCTCCTTGTTTCTGCCCGGAGCCAGAGATGCCTTGGAGCCGTTCCCTGGTATCAGCATCACCTCATCGCCTCCCTAGGCCGGTGTTGGTGGCTTCTTCCTCCAGATCCACCTGCAGACTTTCCGAAGCCAAGGTGGACAGGCTAATGCAGAGATTCATCCGCACTCAGATACAAATGGGAGTCTTGCCTGCCCCCTCTCTCTCAGGAGCAAGGAGCATGCAGTATGCCTTCATCCCGATCACTCCTCTCAATCCGATCCTCGATTTAGGAGTCTTTGGGTCTGAGGACCCTTGGCATCGAGGATTTGGTGCCGACGGTACCGGGTATCTCAATGACCATGGCCTTGAGCGGGTCGGCTCTGACAAGCTCGAGCCATCCGGCTCTCTGAGCCGTAGCCTCGGCACCTGAGCCAAGGGTGTGGTTTCGGCTCGAATTTTTCAGAGATAAGCCTTGGAGTCTCTGAGCCTGGAGGTTCGGCTCTAGCTCCCCTGTTGATCCCGAGGATTACAGACCTGATTGTAATCCCAGCTCAGGGGTTCATTCTCCTTCTGCCTTTGATGTGATGGAGAGGGTTCTCTCGATCCCATCGAGACCCTTGACGATCTCATCCTCAGAATCTGTCCTGGCTCCCTCTGTTCCTGTCATTTCAGGGACAGCCTGCTGCCTCTTTGCCCCAGGGAGCTCCCAAATGGGAACAGCTAGATGTTTTTGAGTTCTGCCCAGAGACCCCCCTCCCGAGGAGGTTCCTCAAAAATGTATGTGTAAAAGGAGGCACTTAGATTCACCATCAGAATCTGTCACAGAGGACACCGACTTGGAGGATGGGCAGGGTTCCCCCCGATCACCCCCAGAGGATGTCTCATTTGGAGACATCATGGAGATCCTGCGGCAGCGAGGTTGCTGGTCTGTCCAAAAACCCAACCCTGATGAGTCTATGTTCCTGGAGGCGTTTGGCACAGGACCCTCTATTTCCTGGGTGTCCCCTCCCGCAGATCCTCTGGTGGATTTTATTACATCCAAAAACAAAAATGTAAGCCAGCAAACTGTAAGGCTGAAAAACAAATTTATTTAGTTAATGCAGTGCAAAAACAAAACAAACAGACCGGTTTCGGCTGGTACACACCACAGCCTTCCTCAGTGTAAAGTAAAATTCATTTCAAATTGTCTTTTATACATACACTTAATTAGAAACTGATTCTAATTCATGCAGGGGGAACTTTTTTGATGCTACATGGATTTTATTACATCTCAAGAGTGGAAGGAGCCCGACACGGTGGTGCCTATCCCCCAAACACCCTGATCAGGTCCTCAGCGCCCCTACCGATAAACCACACTGGTCAAAGGGGACCCCCTGTTGATGCCATGGTGGTGGCAGGGGCGGCCACCAAGAAGGAGCTCGCACAGGAGAGGTCCACGGTCCACATGCCGGACTGAGACTCTAGGACCTTGAGCTGTTTTGGGAAGCAGGCCCACGCTTCAGCAATGCTCTCTGTACATGCACTGAACTACATGGCATTCGTTATTGGTCTTCAGCGAGACCTAGTGAAGGTTGCCCAGTCTACCCAGGGGTCCATGCTGGCAGAGGATAGGAAGGGTTTCTCCTCTTAAATGGCCACCCTCACCTCCATTGTCAGTACCTCTATGCGGCTTCTCTCTCATGCTACTGAGGGCACCGCCAGAGCTACCAGAGCATTCATTGCCATCAGGCGTCACGGGCTCCATCTTTGTACCTTCTTGGAGCCCTTCAAGGCATCATTTACAAATGCTCCGTACAATAGTTCCACTCTTTTGGAAAGATGGTACAGGACACACTGGTCCAGAGTGAGAAGGACAGGAAGACTCTGCCGTCGGAATCTGCTTCTCAACCCCTCAACAATCTTTCTCCAGGAATCTGGGGGGGGGTGGTGAAGAAGATGTGGTTCCGGAAGTCTCGGGATTATTCCCAGGACGCTTGGGACTCGCCTTCCCCCAGAGGCAGACGGGGATTCAACAGACACCGTCCTTGTGGCAGAAGGGGACCGAGGTACCAAGGGTCTCTGGATTCGTTCTCTTTCAGGCCGGGTCAGCAGCCCTGAAGGGTTGCCTGGCTGCTTGTCTCTGGATGCAGTCAGGGGTCGACTTTCGCTAAACCCAACAGCCTGGGAGTCAATCACAGATTATCAGTGGATGTTGCAAATCATATTTATTTATTTATTTACATTTGTTGACCGGGAATGTCCGACTGGACATAGGTCCATTTTCAGCAAAGGCCCAGGGACGAAAGCTCCACAGTTAAAATAAACAGACAGTAATTAACAATTTAACATAGCAATTACTTACAACATATTTACAGATGAAGAACATAGTACATCAGTAGACAACTAGAATCTTTATCTGTGAAGTACATAACAGACATTAAAAAATGTTACAATAAGAAGTTCCTGCTGTATAATAAGTACTAGGCTTATGAACATCTCGGCTTGCTATAATCAAGGTAGTGTGGAGTGGAAAGAAAGGTAGTGGTTGGTTGGGGTGGGTGATATTAAGAGTGGGAGTTGCAAGGGCATAGCCAGCATGTTTTTAGGTGCACTTTTAGTAAAGTTTTGAAGTGGGTGCTTGATGGCATGGAGGTAATTGTGGGTGGGAGGGAGTTCCATAATTTGGCTATGGTGCAAGAGAATAGTGCTTCACCAGCAGAGTTATTGGCTTTAGTGATCTGCAAGTGATTTTTGTTGCTGGATCTTAGTGGTCTGGTGGTGCGATAGGGTTGGAGTAGATTCTGGAGGGATGGTACATTTAGTGGATGGTTTACTAGTTTGTGGGTGAGTGAGAGTTGATACCATTGAAGGAGGTGAGGGAGTTCAAGCCAGCCCAGTTCAGCAAGTGAGAGAGAGTGGTGACTTCGGTAGGATGCCCCTGTGGCAAATTTGGTGATTTTGTTGTAACAGGTCTCTAGCTTGTTTAGATCGCATTGCCTTAGGTTGGTATATATTGGAGATGCATAAAGTAGGGTGGAGATAAGGTGGGAATTTGCTATTGAAATCTTTGCTGCTTTGGTGAGAAGTTGCTTATTTCTGTATAACGCTCCTAGTTTTTTATGGACTTTGTTTATGGTCATGGATATGTGAATATCAAATTTTAGTTTATTGTCTATTTCCACTCCTAGCAATTTGGTGTGTTCAGTTGGGTATGTAGTGGTGTTGTCTTTTGCTGTGATGTTAAAATGAGATATTCAATTTCTTTCCTTTGAAGGCCAGTTCCAGCCAAATACCTCCCAGATGTTCCACCCACTCAAAGGGAGGCAGCAGCACAGGAAATTTCCAAGCTGCTAGAAAAATGAGTCATTCAGCCCCCCCAGACCAGTCTGGATTAAGCATCTATTCCAGGTTCTTGTTAGTGCCAAAAAAAAACGGGGAACTTGAGAACAATTCTGGATCTTTCTACCCTGAACCTGTCAGTTGCCAAGACAGAATTCTGGATGGTCACACTCCAATCTATCCTGCCTTCCCTGCAGAACGACTGGATGTGCTCAGTATAGACCTTCAAGACGTGTACTATCTCATCAAAATGGACAGATGCTCTCGGAGGTTTATCTGCTTCCGGCTGGGGGCCAATCATTACCAGTTCAGAGTGCTACCCTTTGGTCTCACCACAGCCCCCAGGGTGTTGATGACAGTGGCAGCAGCTCGCCTGCGGCTGCAGGACTTCCAGGTATTCTCCTACGTGGACGATTGGCTCCTTTCCACCCCCCTCCAGCAATCGACTCTACCAAGCCAGAGATTTCTTTATCCAAACAGCCCACGAGTTGGGCATCACCATAAATCTCAACAAATCCCTGTTAGAACCAGTTCAAGTTCTGGACTTCATTGGCGCTTGGTTGGATACCATTTATACCAAAGTTTTCCTGACAGACTTCAGTCCCTCAAACTTCTTCTTGCACAATCTTCATGTTCCATCTCCTCCAGTGGAGTTTGTTTTAAGGATGTTGGGTTTTATGGCGGTTGCAATCACCCTCTTTCCCACAGCTTGATTATACATGAGGGTGTTCCAGTGGACACTGGTGGTCATTTCTAGATCTGTTGTTGTCATATCCTGTTCTTCTATTGTGAGCATGCACAGATTCCCTTCTCCGGTGGATTCAGTCCCTGGAACTTCTTCATGTTCACCCGTTTATTCTTCCCACCCCTCTGACCATGGTGACCATGGACGCCTCCCTACTTGGGTGGGGTGGCATTTCTTGGGAAAGACAGTTCAAGACACCTGGTCTTCCCTGGAAACCCAGTTGCATATCAACGTCCTGGAGATGAGGCCGGTGTTACTGGCATTGTAAGCTCTTCATGCCCATTTTCCCCTATGGACGATTGCCATCCAGACAGACAATATGTCGGTAGTCTGGTATATCAACAAACAGGAGGGAACCAGATCTTATCCCCTTTGCTGCGAAGCCATGAGATTGGAGAGTGGGCGATCTCCACCAGCCGTTTTCTGGTGGCAGTGCACATTCCAGGGAGGTACAACATTCTAGCAGACAGGCTCAGCAGGTCTATCCTGGATGCCTGACTAGTGGTCTCTGAATCCTTCAGTAGCAAAATAGATCTTTCTAAGATGGGGTCAGCCTTGCTGCGATCTCTTCACCTCTCCTTCCAACGCGAAGTGCAACGAGTTCTTCACTCTGACCCCCCCCCAGGAGGAGTCCCCCAGAGACGTTCTAGTTCATGCTTGGTCCTCTGGTCTTCTCTATGCTTATCCTCCATGTCCCCTGGTACCAAAACTTGTTCAGAAAGCACAACAGCTGGGGAGCTCAGTCATCCTCATTGCCCCCTTCTGGCCTCACCAAGTATGATTCCCTTCTCTGTGGTCTCATGTAGTGTGTCCTCGCTGGACATTGGATCCAGTTCTGGATCTGATTTCTCATCCCTCAGGGATTACACATCCAGATCTGGCCAGTCTGAGGCTTATCACTTGGCTACTCCAGTTCATAGATCTTCCACGAGGAAGGTTTATTCGAGTAAGTGGAAGCGTTTCTCAATTTGGGCATCTCAGCAGGATTTGGATCCCTTCACTGCTCTGGTTCCTGTTATCTTGGAGTTTCTGGCAGGCATTTTTCAACAGGATGCCAGCTTCTCTATGGTTAAAGTGCAGCTGGCTGCTATTTCTGATTTCCACATAGGGGATAATTCAGCTTCTCTAGCCTATTCTAACTTCTGTAAAGCTTTTCTGAAGGGTACTTTTCTTAGGCCACCAATCAAGGACCCCACACCTCCTTGGGACCTTTGCTGGGATGTTCCAACACACTTTTCCATTATTTTTTTCTAGGATACAGCCGGGTCTTGTTTCTCACTATTAGTGAGTTGTCAATCAGTTATAGCAAACTCTCTGAATCCATAACATGGACTTAACAGTCTCGCTATATTACATGCGGGATCTGAATTTTGTACTAATTCTAACCCCAGTATCTGTGGAAAGCACTCCCTATTTTCTGTGCCTTCCTATATGTTGACATGTTGACCTTCTCTTACAGTAACCCTTTGGCATCACCCACAAGAAAAGAGTAGGGGCTTTATCAATAATAACTGACCCACAGACACACACCCACACCAGACATTTATACATTGATTTATAACCATTCTCCAACCCTTAATTTTATCATTATACTGTTTCATTTAAAAGTTTTAGTAACATCTGTTTTACCTGAATTTTTCCATGCAGAAGTCATACAGATTTCCCCCCACTTTAAATTGTTCAGTAGGTTTAGTCATCTTATCGGATGTCCAGTATAAATGAAAGAAATTTGTTTACAGTGCAGTACAATACAAGATATAGCAGGGTTTAATCTAAATCCTAACACACTCCCAAAAATACTTTCTAACTATGCATTTTTCAAATTCCTCCAAAGTATAAACACCCCACTAATATAGCCTAACTTCTCTAAGTTGCTTTTTTGACAGTTGACATTTGAAAAATACTCCATACTCCTAGAATATTCTTAATTTCTTCAATTATGTCTTTCTCTTGCTGCCTTGTTAAATCATAATTTCCAGATCTTATTCCCATAATGCTAATTTCTAATTCATAAAAATACATTCCATCTATTTTAATTTTATTTCAAGAACTTATTTTTTTTCTCTATTTTTCGTAATTTGTTTCTTCATCTATATCCTGTTCTTAGCTATCACAACCACATTATCTGCATATACAATATGTAAAGATATTTCCACAACTCTTTATACTTCCCATTTTGTTAAATGTGTTTTCTCCTTATTTTTAAAAGTAGTCCCATTCATTGCTGCTCTAAATAAGAACACTTAGAGGCTATTTCTGCTTAACACCTGTCCTTATCTTTATCCCTTCTATTAACCCAATCCATTTACCAGCACCTTATTCCACATATTGTTATAAGGTGACTTCAGCACCTTGTCTGTTTTTCCTTCCGACCCATATTTTCTTATAATGTCCCACAGTATTTCATGCTTGACATTACCATATGCTTTCTCCTTATGTTACCCATCTACATTCTTTTTACTTTCCAATAGATCCATTCACATCTAATACATGTTTAACCTGTGCTTCCAGTGCACCATCCATCCACTCATGCAGTGCCTCCTTTGTTACTTTACCAAATACTTTTTTCCATTATCTTCATGAGTAATTTATAATCTCTATTTTTTAAAGTCAAAGGTTACCGGTTCTGAATCCTATCATTTACCCATCTTTTGGTATATAAATTTTACCACTGCTTCACAAATTTCCTTATTTTTGTACCGTCTTCTAACTAGTCAGTCATTAAATCTACTACTATACTTTTTTATTCTGTCGATATACCCATAACCTACTCTGTCAGGTTCTGGAATACTATAAATGTTTGCTTCTTGTATAATTATCACTTTATTTCTTCCAAGATATCCTTCTTTGTAACTCCTGTTTTGTTTGTCCTTTAAATCTCAGAATTCTGCATGTATTTTTTTACTGTAATCTTTCTCATGCAATACATTTGAATTCTATACCCCACCACAACTCATTGTATACTCCCCTGTTCTTTATATATGTCCTTTCCCATCTACAACCCACTCAATTTTCTCTTCTGCTTTTACCTTCCCTCCCCCAAAAAGGAAGTAATAGGTATAACGTCTTTCTTACCTTTCAGTAAACAGCTTTTGCTGTGAATCATTTATTCTTCAATCCTTTGCCAGTTCTTAGCTCTCCTTCTCTTGATAATGTACTTAGTTCTCTTTCACTCTTATTCAATGCATTTTCATACTCATCAATGTATTGGTTGTATTCCCTTTTCCTACTTTTCCATACATTTTCTCCATTACAGTATATACCTTTGTATATTTTTCCATATATACTCACGCCATTGAGACGCTGTACTGTAATACAACCTTATTCTTCCCAGAGCTCTTCAAACCTGCATGACTGCTTTCTTAAATTCATTCATTAATATTACTTCACCCATTAATTTTTACATTCTTTTTCTTCGTGTCTTCATCCCCAAATACTGACCATGTAGCCTCTTGATTTGAAAAACATTTTCGCTTTCCTTTTCTTGTAACCCTTTAGTAAAGAACTAATTATCTAGTTCTGTTTCCAGACTTCATGTGGTATATGTACTTGTCCTTTTATAAATGACGTCAAATTTTCATATTTTATTACCTTTTTTGCATATCCATCCACAACCCCTTTTTTCCCATTTTTGCACGAGTTTAGGGTGTCACTTAAACAGTGACAATCATCTAGAGCCAAAGTTTACACTGCCCTGTGGCTATCTCTGCCGCTGTAGTTCATTTGCACCACATACTCTCATGCACACACTCACTTATGGCCAGTTTATTGTGTCCAGTCCACCTACTGCATATGTTTGAATTGTGGGAGGAAACCAGAGCAGCTGGAAGAAACCCACCTGAACACAGGGAGGACATGCAGACTCTAAACAGAAGGCACCCAGACGAGAATCGAACTGGGGAGCCTCTTGCTGTGAAGAAAGCTGATTTATTTCACCATTCTGTTTCCTCGTTTTACAATTAATGTCCCATATTTTTATGATGTCCATTTTCACCAGCACATATTTTTAACTCTTCAAACATTTTTATTGTTTTTTATATTAGTATGCAACACTGCTATTCTTATAACCCTCCCTTTATGTCTAAAGTCATACACCATGCAACAACCAGATATAACTATATATTTAACAATCTAATATTCCTATTCTTGATTAATAAAGCAATCCAGAACATATTTTTTTTGTTTTTGCACCAAAGGTTCGTATTATTCTCCCCATGTTGGTTCCATGGGCATTTTTGCTGTTCATTTAAACTCCTTAAATCTTTCTAACATAGTGCATCAAATTTTGTTGCAAACACCAATGTCTTACCATAACATAACAGTCAAAATATTTAGTCATTGCTTTTCATAATATGTATTGTGTAACGTGTTTACTCTTATGCTTAATATTGAAGCTTTTCTCACCAGCCCTCTGCTGAAAAGGGGTCTTGCGTGGCCCAGTCAGACTGTACTTATAAACAAAATAAATAATATAATATAAATGTCATCCTTTGCCTTTTTAAAGCATTTTTATGTACAACACACTGTTCCTTTCTAACCATAACCCCAGTGGACCTTCTCATTTCTTCATTCTCCTCATTTTACTTCTGATATTTCATATTCGGTATGCCACTCTACATTATAATGAACCTCTTATTCAGTGTCTTTCCCTTTGCCATACTCATTACATTTTTCTCATGGTTATTTCCTTGCATATTCTACCTGCAGTATGTTTTCATTCATGTCATTTTCACCTTCTACACACTGACCTCAACATTGCCATTATATTCTAAATAAATATCACTTAATTATACACAGTCAGACCAGTAGTCTCTCTCCTCACCACATTTTCTACAATAAACTTTGCTATTTCTTACAAAAATGTCTTGTTCTCTACATAAAAGTGTTGGGCTTCCCCTAATATCTAACAATACCTCTCTCACAAAAATGTCTTGTTCTCTACATAAAAGTGTTGGGCTTCCCCTAATATTTAACCATACCTCTCTTCCATTAACTACATTTACTTTTGAGAAGTACTGTAGATGACCTTCATGAATATACAAAGTGACCCCACACCTCCCACGCACAACACAAGTCCATACATGCTCTTTATCCAGCATTTCTTTTAACCTGATACAGTTTGACATTTTTGATGAAAATAAATCCATTAATTTAGCTTCATTAACATAAGTCCTAAACAGGTCTGTTATCTTCTGTTTTAGTAGTACATTTCTGCCTGAAACAGCATTAACCCTTTATGGACAACAGAAGGATTTAAAGGCAGTTAGAGCAGCAAATCCAATAGTTATGTAACAGAATAATTTCTTTCCTGTATTTATCATCAGATTTACCTGAAATCCCAGTGTCACAACGATTAGTGTCCCAGAGCACATACCTGTGCGTTATCTCTTCTGTTTTTATTCGTATATTAACAAAATGCTGTCACTTTTCTCTAGCCACAACTGTCTTCATTTTTTAGTAATGCAGCATTTTCTGTAATAATGCTTAAAGTTAAGTTGACCTCACTTTTCTGCCATTTTTGTAACATTGCTGTCAGCTCTACATTTTTCTCATTATCAGTCCTTACAGTTTCCATTCCATCAATCATCAGTTCTCCCTGGTTCTTTACAATTTAATTCCGTGTTCCTTCACCTTCTAATGGGAAACATGTACCCATGAGCTGTGACCTTTTTTTCTGCACTATCAGACACTTTTTTCCTTAAAGTTTTTTTCAGCACATCAAGTAAACTGTCCTGCATATCGGTAATTGCCATATTCTTGATTAAAAAAATACCAGACACCAATAACAGTGTTAAAAAAAAAAAAAAAAAAAAAAGCGTGTGCACAAAAAAAAAAAAGTTAACAACTTGATTGTTTTCATTGTTAATCACTCTGATCAAATTAGTATTGGTCTCCATGAGAAAACTAAAAAAAACACATACATAGGGACTGATTTTTTTATGCACAAAACTTTGTTGTGTGAGCTATAATTTATTATAAATCCAGACATTGTATAAATTCAGAATCTTAAAACGCTCACACCATCAGTACAGCAAAACATAATAGTAATAATGCAAATAAAATTAAGTGATATTAAAAGTAACCGTAAAAAGTGTTAATTTTGTAATTATGACTTAGCTGCTCAGAGTCTTAAAATGCTAGCTATAGAGATGTTGTAATTTAACCCAGAGAAATGGTTGCATTGTGTTAAGCTGCCAAACTATTTTACAATTTATTCTGATTTATTTTCCCAACTCCCTCCTCTGAAACTGTATCCACTTTTTGTAAGTCAAAAAAAAATAATTGTGCATATTTCTACTTGTTTTGTAATGCATTAAGCATATAATTCCTTCTTAGTATCACAAGTATGCTACTAAATTTTTGCACTCCATGATCTTTCAGTCTTTCATACATTAAATGCCTCACAGGACATTCATGAGGCTAAGTAAACCAAATGTAGGACAACATAAATGATCAAAACATATTATAATTAGGCACTGCTAGACTGGGCCCATCATTGCTAATTCTGTACTGACTACATGCTCTGCATTTGATGTACTGTGAGGCCTAGCTAGGTAAATTCCTGTTTACCATATGTCCTGACTCGGAATATATTTTTAGTATTTGTAGTCTTGTTTGAAAACACTTCTTATGTCTTGCTTTAATTTATGTAACAGGAAATAGTTAAAAGAAACGCTCCTGTTTAGTCATAATGACATTAATATTATCAAATTAGAATTGTATAATTTAAAATCCATGTTTGTGGCACTGGTGTACCCAGAGAAGGTGATAATATAGCAGAAGTATTATTAAATAATATGAGTTTAAATTTGGCCAATTTTTTATTAAAAGATTTGGTTAGGAAGACAAAAACTACAGATAATGGAGAAGTCATTTTGAATAAAAACTGGAATAACTTAAAAAAAAAAAACACACTCTCACACACACACTAGGTGAAAGTAGTCCTGGGGAGAGCAACTGTATGTCCTATGAGTGTGCAGGCAGCCCTAGGTTCTAGGGCAAGTCTGATAAGTTTTCTGCAGATGCCGTTTTGGAAGCTGCCATGCTGTCAGACCATGAAACATCCTCCAGAGCTAAACCTTCCTGAAGTCGGTCAGCCAGTCTGGAATGATGGAGGTAATTCTTGTGCAGTGGCATCCATAGCTCAAGAATGACCAATGACCTAAGACTTCTGAAGCAGCCATCACTCCTAACAACAGGACCAGGACATCCAGGCTTCACATATCTGCCGTTTTACATCATTCTTAGCCGGGTGGGCCCTCCTCTCACCCTTTGTCTCCCTGACAAGACTTGATAAAGTTAGCTATGGATTCTGTACTTTTTTCTCAAGACTTTACGCCCTCAACAGAGTAACCATTAGTGTCAGGAGTCCCTACTTTGAAAAGGAAAAATGAACCCCCCCCCCCAATCAAAAAAAAGTGAGATGACTTTTATTCCAAGATGGATGAACTCTGTGTGGGCCAGCTTTTCTTCCATCTTATGAGTCAGATATGAGAGCACCTTATCCTTTTCCTCCTCACCAGATGAATTATTTAGACACACTCAACATGATGATTTTTTTTTTTCAAATGGGCATCTAAACACTACTGTGGTGTCCAGAAGAGGCGTAGGGAACTTCTGGGTTTACCAGAACCAAAACCTTTCTCTCTTAAACCAGTTATTGAAGCCTTGGATAATGCATTAACCAGTGAATCTTTGGAGGCAAACTCCTAAGACCTTGCTCTCAGGAAGCCTACCTCCTTTTACAAGATTATGAATTCCTATAAATATCTGTACAGGAGCCCATTTGCTGATACTGCTGTGATGTCCATGGATTTTAGCAGTGGGTCTATAAGGGACTGAAAGAGAGTCACATTCTCATTGACAGGGAACGTAACATAGTAGAGCATTTGGGGGAAGAAAGTTTGCACCTCTACCACCCTGCACTTCAGGGCACTGAATTGCTAAACCTCACATGTTGGGTTGTCCTATTCCTACCAAAGAACAAGGCTGAAGAGATAGAGGTCATGCCATGAGATAGTGTTGTAGATATGAAACCTCTCCTCCCAGCTTTGCAAGCACTGTGTCAAATGTAGCTGTGATGTAGTGAATGCATTAGACAGGACAGCATCAACAGTGGGATTTGTTATGAGGATACGTGCCTAGCTTGGGACCTGGTCCCTACCAGACCATGTCAAGCCAAAGCATTAGGAAATGAGCTGCTGTTAGGACCCCCTTCTGAGCAGATATTTAAAAAGGTGGAGGAAAAGGTGATAGTCTGTGAAACAGTTGATCCGATATTGTTAATCCTCGTTCATTCCTTACGCCTGGATTATCGGTTCCGGCCTCGGAACCAAGCTGGCCATCTTCCAAGCTTGCGACAGCCACAAACTCTCGAGCTAAACTCTTACCCACAATTCCCCTCTCCCTGTTACCTCAGATTTTCTTTGCCGCATCGCCATTCAATCGTGTGAAGCCACTTCTCTTGAGCCAAGTAAAACTTCTTTGATAATACCTAATCGTATTGCAGTTCTTCTCAGTTCAAATTTTGTTAGTTATCTCTTACCCTATCGCATCTAATGACTCTATTTTTGTTTGTTTTTCTAGCCTTTCTTCTTACCATGAGGTAACTCCTTTACTATCATTGGTAAAATCTTTCCTGCTTTACCTTCAGGTATTTCTTGTACCATTGTTGGTACCTTCTTCCTTTCCTTTCCTTTTGGCAGAGAAAAAAGGTAGTCCAGGATTTAAAAGATGTGTGGATTGTGGGCATAAAGTGCCTATTTCGGATGCACATGCATTATGTGTTTACTGTTTGGGTGTGACTCACTTGACTGTTAACCTGCCTTGCGGGATTTGTGCTAACTTTTCTAACAGGACTTTGGTGGAAAGGAAAAATAAACTGATTTTAAAGGGACTACTTAAATCTTCCTTTTCAGAGACTATTTCTGGGTCGGAGGCTTCAACCCCTCCTAGTTCCCATAAAAAAAGAGATAATCAACAAGAAGGCCAAGTCTCTTCCGTAGTCTCCAGCTGGATACCACCAGGAACCGAGACCTACGAAGGCCAAACTTTCTAGTTCAGATTTGACTTCCTCGGCCCTGAGGCTTTCGGTGCCTAGATCTTCTGCACCGAAGCCTTCGGCACCATCCGTTACTTCGGCATTGAGTTTTGTGCCCTACACCTCATCGGAACTGAGGGGCCCCTCGATTTCAGACTTCCTTACCGGCACCGACCTTTTCTTCGATGCATACCTTTCCGGTGTCTATATGTGCTCTGACGCCCCCACTCCCCCGCTTCTACTCTGACAAGTTACACGGCACTGACTATCCTATCAGTACCGACCACCTCGTTTTCCGCACAGACTCTTTCGGCACCTACCATAGTGCCAACTACCACTTCAGCACCAACCTCATCGGTGCATACCTTACCTTCGGCACTGATGACCTCCTTGGTGCAGACACCAGTAGTACAAGCCTTAACGGCTCCATTGTTCTTGGTGCAGACGACTATTTTAGCACTGTCCAAAGACCCCTTTGTGGGCACCGAGTTTCCTGCATCCTTGGATAGACCTGACCCCCCTCAGCTATGTCCATGAGATCCACTAGAAGCCTCTCAGAACATGATGTGATGCGTCTTGTGGATTAATTGCTTTTGGCCAGAGGTATTCAACCCTCCAGGACTTACTCTTCCTTTGGAGGTGAACACCCTTCTCCAAAGACTCCTATCTATTCTCCTCCTTCATTGCCTTTGAAGCCCCCTGCTATAGTACAGACTTCCCTCACTTTGGCTCCTTTCATGGACCTCACTAAGGAGTCGCGGTTGCCTTTGTGGCAGGAGAGACTTGTCACTCCAGTCACTGCTCAGGATGCTAGCTGTGGCGTACATACTCCTGTTTTTACACAAAATTTAAAACAGACTGACGAAACCAATCCCTGGGTAGAGCGAAAGAAGACACACACTAAGACCAAAAAGTATAAATGAAGCGCTTTTCGTTTATGTAGGTTCATAAACTTCTTCAGACAATACAAAACATTTCAACAGTCCTTTAAATACATACAATTTAAAATAATCAACCAATCCACAAACAGGTACATTGAGTGAAAGAACTAGGTCACCACCCCCTAAAACATGAATAAGGCCAATAATTAAAGTTTAAAAAAGACATAGAGACTTTACTAAAACCACAATATTCTATGCAAACTGTAAAAAATAAAAAGTATATATGTAAAAAATATTATGTATATAAAAAATGAATTATGAATGAGTTGTATCATGCAGAAAAATGTGTTTGAATTTCCATTAATGATAAATTCAACACAAATACTCTAACATTAACGTTTTAAACTTTTAAGCTTCAAAATGCTGTTAAGAACACAGCCCTCATTCAATCCAGGTTGGTTGTATGCATTCAACCTAATTTGCCAGGAAAGTTCTAATTCTTCCAATTTTAGGGAATCTGGGCTGCCTCTTAGGTTTTTATTAACTTGATCTACAATAATGAATTTAAATGTATGATCAGGAAATAAGTCAACATGTTTTCTCTACTTTGTGTTTTCTTATTGCGTAAAGGTGTTCATAGACATGAAGCTTTCTTTCCGTTTTGCCCACATAAAATGCTGGGCAAAACTGACACAAAGCAAGGTAGACCACCATCTTAGAGTTACAGTTATTTCTCAGTTTCAAATTATGTAAGAAGTTGTTAACTGAAATTCTGTTAGATTCCAAGATGTAGCCACAGTAATTGCAAGCTTGGCATTTATACATGCCAGGAGTTCTAACAGAATTAACATTGATACTCTCACAGTAGTTTTTAAGGTTCCTGCCTTTCTTGTAGATCACTACAGGATGGTCACCTACACGTGCGAACACATTCGTGTCACCTTTAAGGATATCCCAGTTTTTCATCAGGATTTTAAAACAGGAATTACTGTTTAAGTTGTAAGTAGTTATAAAAGACATATCAAACCCTCTTAATTTAGACTGTTGTTCTACAGGTGACACGACATCTAAATTAAAGGACCCATTTAATATGGAGGAGGCATTAAACATATTGTTCAACAATGGTACATAAAAGGCAGACTGGCGTTTCAGTGCGACTTCATCAATTAATTCGTTAATCAGTAACAGTGGATAGCCACGTGCCAAAAACATTTCCTTGATAAAGTCACATTCCTGATCGAAGACAACGTCAAGTGTGATCATACGAGCCGCCCGGACCAATTGGCCTTTTACAATGGCACGCTTTTGGTGGTACGGGTGACAACTCGTAAAATGTAACATTGAATTACAATATGTACTCTTCCTGTGTATTGAAGAAACAAATCTATTCAACACTCTGTCCTTTATAAGTGTAATGTCTAAGTAATCAATAGAGGTGTCACCAAAAGAATGTGTAAATTTTAAGAACTGTGTTGTTGAATTTAAATAATTCACCAAAGATTCACCAACATCTACATTACCATCAAGTAAAATAAAGATGTCCTGTTTTTCACAGCCATCCGGGGACTCCGACTCATCGGGCTGATTTGCTTGATTGAGGTGTGACCTCCTCGGGTGGACCAGCCTTCCAACTCCTAGAGAAGGCTCTTGCGTTTTTTGTTGGTCCTGTGCTATCAGTGCCCCCGTCCTCCTCTGGACCACAATTTACACAAGACACCCCTGACAGGCACCGGGCACAAAAGCCTAAGGACAAACTCCCACAGGAGGCCCCCTTTGCACTGTCTTACCCAGATTCTCCCCCTGAGGAAGTTCATCGCAAGAGTTCGTGTAAGAGGAAGTTAGGTCCTTTGACCAGAGGTAGCCTCTATTCTCTTTGACTTGCAAACTCAACCTGAGGTAACCGGGAGAGGGGAATTGTGGGTAAGTGTTTAGTTAGAGAGTTTGTGGCTGTTGCGAGCTTGGAAGATGGCCGGCTCGGTTCCGAGGTCGGAACCGATAACCCAGGTGTAATGACTGAACGAGGATCAACAATACAGATGGAATGTTATGGCAAGACATAACGTCTTCTTTTTTCAATTCTCTGCAAAGTACAGTAAAACTACCCTACTAAAAGTGTTGACCATTCAACTAGAGGAAAGATGAAAAGCTAAAATCCAGTTCTCCTGACATCAACAATGATTCTAGATCCCCCATCAACGTCCACTGAAGAGTTTTGTTTCCTTTAAATACCTAGGGCTTTAACTAGACCAAAATCAAAATTTCCAACTGTACATTCAAAAAAGTATATCAAACACAGGTCAAACCTTGTTCTAGGTACGGATAAATCACACACACCTCCCCTTACATAGAAAAGAAGCCACAGGTGAGGAGACCTAATGGCACAAGTAGAATCTGCCTCCTCCTTATCAGCCACTGTCTCTTAAGAGAAATCTTCCCTCATTCAAACAGTTTAATCACTGTAGCTTCTCGAGGAGCACATAAATGTTTCCCAATAAAGGAAAGATCTGGCAGCCTCCTGGAAACCCTACTCTATAAACTCTTAAATCAATATTCCTTCCTCTACCTTGCGAGCAGATTTGCAAGAGAGAGGATATACAACCTCCCATTGCATCCTTTCATTATGTGGTGGCAAATAAAAAGTGCAGTAATCACAGCTTTTCGGTCGCTGGACTAAAACTTCCCCAGTAATAAGAAACTTGCAATATTCAAAAAAAAAAAAAAAAAAGAAGTGCTGAAACACCTGCTTGGGAAAAAAAAACTGCCACTTCAGCATTCTAGGGATAACATAGGATTACCTTATAACTGATCTATCCATCCTCTAAAATATCACTAACAATACTACAGAAATTTTATTCCCAGTGCTCTTCCACATTCTCTCCTCCCCACAATGTCCAGCTACCCTCCACCACCAACATAGCTCATTCTTTATCCTCTTATTTCAGTGCAGCAAATTACTGTTGTCCATCTACTACTGTGTGTCAAATGTGTCATATTGATGAAACCCTTCTTCCTAAACTTTACTGCTTTTTGAACACTTCTCCTTCCTAACCTTCACACATGCCTCATCTGTTTTTTCCACCTTTCTCCTTACCCCTTCATATCTGTAGTCCGTACTAGAATTTCATTATTAGTCCTTTGTTTCACTGTATTGTTACTTTTGTTTTTAATGATATGTCACATTATATATCTGTATGGTGTAGTACACCCAGGCTGAGCCTGAAATATGTCTGTCTGGTGTCAGCGCTCTACCCCAGTAAACAGATTTAAACACATACATGAATGCATCCACAGATAAGAGCAAACAGTCAAAGGGGAAGAAAGGCCAGTTCAGGAGAAAATGGCAAGTTGACCAAAAGGGGAAGCCTGGTAGCTGTCAAGGCTGAGACACCACACTTTAACAGCTGTGACCCAGCAGAGGTCTTTCCTGCCCACCACAGATTTCATCCCAAACCATTTCCTCCTCAGAGACACCCACTCTTTCCTTTTCCACCCAAAAATAGGAGGTCATCTGGGACTATTTGTAAAAGAGTGGGAGAAAATCCCTCAAGACACTTGTTCTAAGAATCTTGAGACACTGATACAGGCTACATTTCATAAAAATAGAAGTGCCAAGGTTCAGCATCCTAATCTTGCTGGCATTTCTGTCTGTCATCTTCCCTTAGCCTTCATATTTACTCCTGATCTGAAATATGCCTGTCTTCACATTTATTTTTTATTTATGTATTTAACATTTGTTGACCGGGAAAGTCCGACTAGGCCAAGAGCCTATTTTCAGGGGAAGCCAGAGGAGAGTCCACCAGTACCTGATATCCAAAGCACAGCTTCCTCACTACCAATTTACTTATTTCTCTTTTTTTTATGTTTCAGCAAGAGTGCCTGTAGACAATAATTGTCAACTGTAGAACCAAGGACCTGCACATTTACTTATACATGAAAAGCTACCTGATTCAGGTACCAGCCCAAGAGGAGATACAGACAGTTGTACAGTTTACTCTGGCCTGGTGTCCGAGTCTAAGACTCTCTGAAACTACACAAATCGCATCTACTGTCTTCAAACAAGTCTAATTCCTGGGAACGCTTGTGGACACTGTAAACCAAAGGACATTCCTTTCCTTAGAGACTGTAATATTCCTAACCTTAAGTTCCATTTCATACTACAATAAAATCATATTACTGCCAGGAAGCTCTTTGGAAAACTGGGTCTATGACATCCTCATTCCTGGCTGGCCCTTTTGACAAGACTCCATATGTATGGCTGCAGTAGTACCTGAGAAGTAGGTAGTGCAAACATGCCCACTCCTGGCAGAGTCCCATCCATCAGCTGCTTTGTATTAAGAAGGACATCTGATGTAAGAAAATACCATTGTTGTTGGTGGGTCTTGATGCAGAGAAAGCATTTGACAGTGTAAGCTGGGACTTTATGAGCAGGGCAATGGAATCATTTGCATTTCCTGAAAAAATTATAAGGTTGATTTAGCAGGATATACGAGGGATCGGGGGCAAAAATTAAAGTGGGTGGGGTCCTCTCTGATAATTTCTGCTTCAGTAGAGGAACTAGGCAGGGGTGTCCTCTTTCCCCTTTATAATTTGCATTATATTCAGTCACTCAGAATCATGGTATTCAGATGTATCTTGATGGATTCCAGTAGATCCAAGTAGGCAGATTGTGTGTCTTGATTCATGGAGGGGATACTCTAGATGGCAATGACTTGAATAGGTGTCCTACCAACAGTTAGTTGCAGCTGAAGTGTCTCCAGGGATTCATATTGTTTAACCAATCTGGAAGTGTATTTATCTTTAATAAATATTTATACACTGCCTCCTTTAGTTTTTACACCTTCCATTTGTGATCTGAACAAGTGGTAGGAGGTGTAACTCCGTGACTAGACAGATGTTGGCGTCTTCCAAGGTGAGAACTTCTTCCATTGAGTGCAGTGTCATGCTAAGACTCCTAGCATTTAGCAGCATAACCTTAAGGAGGAGGTTTGATGAAATTTTTGCGTTGGGAATTTTGTCCTTGTCACGTTGCCTAAATAAGTCACTATGTGGGTGGCAAGAGCCTTTGCCAGTAGCCAAAATCCCAGGGGAGGCAGATGAAGACCATCTCTGACAAAGCATTGAGGTCTGTAGATCATGTCATCCCAGGTTGACAGAAAATGGTTTCCAATAGAGTGACACCAGAAACTAAGCCAGTTATTGAAGTCAATGATTTTCTGTTTATATTGTGGGATCAGCTTAGGCTACGGTAATATGCTGCTCAGGGCTAGGGTCATACCTGCCTGCGACACATAATCAGAGAGCTCAGTCATGTATTCCAGGGAGGTACATCTCAAGTCGTTCACACCAGCATGTACTATGCCCGAATCATAATAGTACTTGTTGTTGAGAGACTTGAGTGTCTGCATGATCTGACTAATCCTGGCACCAGAAAGATAGCTGACAGTGACTTTCTCTTTGTTCAGCCTGGTGAGAGAGAAGTCTGTGTCTCACTATAGTCTCTACTATGACTAAGATATTTGGAATGGATGTGTGTTGCCTTATGGGCTTTGATGGTGAGACACTTGTGCTTATGTCATTGTGTGTATTGTATGTTTTGGGTGTTATGGTTTGTTTAATATGCATGTGTTTTGGACATCTCTGGTGTTTAGGTAGTTTTTTTGTGAGTAACTCTGCATAAGTTGGTGTATGTGTACACTGTGTGTCATGAGTAGGAGTTGTGGTAGGAGGGCTGGCAACTTCCTCTATATTGTGATTTGTTGTGCGAGAGCTATGATTGCAGATTCATAATGTAGGTGCATCTCTTATAAATGGTACAGGAATAATTTAGAAGTAGGGGGTTGTCAGTATACATTAGGCAGTTGCTACACTGCCTCAGCTGACCTATGTCAACCAGGCTGGTAGGAGAAAAGGAGGGAAAATCACAGTTCATGGTTCTAGGAATAATCTTGGTCTGGTTATAACAGCTGAAGAGGAATCCAGCAGGGGCAGGTTATTAGGGTTAGGCGTAAAGAGCTCAGGTTTAGGTAATATTTGTGAGGCTAGTGAACAGGTGTTTTTAACCAACAGTCTTTCCACAGAGTAGAGCATGATGCGCAAACTGGCTCAGGCAAGCACAAACTAGTTCAAACAGAGGCTTATTAAAGCAGAAAAACAAGAGACAGCCAAAGTTCAAATTATCCAATGAAAAATATCCTAAACAGAGCCCTGCAACAGTAACTATCCAGATCAGTTCAAACTGTACCGCCCTCCCCCAAGGGCGCAGGGGGTCCTCTCCAGACAAAAGATTAACTGTTTTACAAGCTCCAAATGTCACAAACAGTACTACATTCGGCAAAAACCTGAACCTAATCAATGCTAGTGTTTTTCAAGTGCAGCAGACAAGTAAAATGAACAAATAAGCAGATGAACAGTAATTACAGTTGTAAGGAATTCAGTTTATGTATTTATTTATTTATTTATTTATTGACATTTGTTAACCGGTTTAGTCCAGCTGGGTGAGAAACTCTTTTTCAGTGGAGACCCGAGGAGAAAAGCTCCAGTTACAGACAGTTAAATAATACAAAAAATTTAGATTCCATAATACAGAAAATAATTAAGGTACATCAGAATCAGAGATATATACATACTAGTAATAAGAATTTTTTGTTTAAGTATGTACTGCAATACAACTTTCAAAGCAATATATGCAATTAATGAAGTGGTGGTAGACTGTGTGTGATGTGGTATTCTAGGAAAACTACGTCTGTACAGTGTGAGAGCTCTCTGCAACTGTGAGGTGGGAAGTTGTAGGAGGGGGGGTGGAGTATGGTTTCTAAGGAAAGGAGGGTTAAAGGTAAGTAAGTTAGGATTGAGTAGGATGAGGAAGTCTAGTGGAGTTAGGTAGGGTCATGACAGGTGCAAGTCTTGCTGTTTAGAAGGTGGGTTGTCAGTTCTTTTTTAAAGTGTATATGATGGGTAATAGAGCGTATGAGTGTCCAAGCTTGGGCGACTGAGTTGTATAGTAGTTTACCGACAGTTTTCTTAGGTTGGTAAGTCACTAGGAGTTGCCGTTTTGAGGTGCGGAGCGTACTAGTGGGAGTATAAGTAGATACTAGGGAGCCGAGGACAGGGCAGTATGATGGTTTGTATAGTGTGAAGTGTATGATTTGAAATTGTGATAGTAGGAGTTGTGGGAGTTCTAGCCATTGGAGAGAGGAGAGTGTACCACAGTGGTGTGAGTTATAAGGAGAGATGGTGACAAATCTTGCTATTTTGTGGTATGTTTGTTGGAGTTTGGCCAGAGTTGTGGACTAAATGTTAGGACTGGGACAGCGTAAAGAAGGGAAGGGAGGAGAAATGCCTGGGCCAGCGAGAGTGTAGCGTTGGAGGTTAAGGATTGTTTTTTGCGATAACAACGTTAAATTTAAAAACAGTAAAATGTAGTTGCACACTTTAAACAGATATGCAGCAAATATTGTTTTAGTTAATAGAAAGTGCAGAAAACAGTTGAAAATAAGCACTTATCTTTTGTAGTCTCTCAGCAGGTATTTGGAAAACAATAGACCAAGGGCAGAAGGCCTAACTCACTGCACCTTTAAGCAAACCAGCACAAACCAATTCAAACAGAGGCTTATTAAAGCAGAAAAACAGGAAACAGCCAAAGTTCGAATTATCTAATCAAAATGCATTAAACAGAGCCCTGCAAAAGTAACTCTGGCTAGATCATTCCAAACTGTACCTTCCTCCTACGAGGCACAGGGAGACCTTTCCAGACAAAAGATTAACTGTTTTACAAGCTCCAAAGATCACAAACAGTACTAGATTCAGCAAAAACCTGAACCTAGTCTATGCTACTGTTTTTCAAGTGCAGCATGCTGCATATTATCCCGTTCAGTTAGTGCATAGTGCAGTATTCAGTGTTAATCTGAATTGTGTATTGTTATTGTTCTGCATTTGTATGTCTTTTACTAAAACTCAACTGTTTGTATTCTTAACTTGGTCTGAGACCTTAGTCTTGTAATATCACTCACAATAGTGAGAGAGTTGTGAATTGTTGCAGAATCCTTACTATATGTACTTAAACTTGTACTGCATTTTTACTATTTACTGATTGGTTCCTGTCTATCGCTTCTCATAGTTTGTGCTGGGCTATGCAGCAGTGGTTTGCAGTGCCCTGTATAGATGCAGGCACCCAGAGTTTTACTCTTCCGGTCATCTGTATTTTTCCCTTCCCCTTTCTGCATCCATTTGTTTACTAGAGCTAGTGACCCTCTAGTCAGTCTACTTTCCTTTCTCTTATTTCCTAGACTATTTCTGATAAAGTATATTCCACCTCTTTACTTCGTTGTATATATTTCCATATAGGTTCATAGATCAGTACTAGTCTAATTGCTCTTGCGAGCCATTTTAAGCCCAGCCAATTATCCCTTGGGAGACTCGAACCATGCACCATGTGTTTCTAAGGCAAACACCTTAACCATTAGGCAACCCTCCCAACCCTTATATATTTATTATTCCTATATACTCCTATTCTAACTTTTTGGCTAACCAATATTCCTGTTTTAATCACTTCCGATCATTTCGTTCTGTCTCCAACTAGTATCTGAGCCCAGTTTTTCAACTCCCCTTTTTTCAGAGTCCATCTCCATCCAACAGATAGATTACTTATGTCTTGCCGCCACCTCTCCCTTATTTGAATAATTCTGTCTTGCCATTTATAACAATCGGGTCTTCCCCACTGGGATGTAAAGACTTTCTGAGTCCTTTTTGTCCACGATAACTTAATAGCATTCCCATTATGTTTCGCTTGTGTACTTTCCTACCTTCTCCTTCCCAGGTAGGTCTATAATCTATAGCCACCATTCTTAGTATGTTTGCTATCCTGCAGGCTTCTAGTTCTCTCCCTAAATTTGTGACCCCTACATCTCCTTCCCCCTTATTTTGTCTGCCTCACTAAAATTTCCCATGCTGCTGTAGGTTGTTTGCTATCCCGTATATAATCACTTAACTATTTCATTTTTAGAGTCATTGTTGAGTGCAGTTGCCAAAATACGTATCCCAGATATGTATCTCGCCGTTCATTCTTACAGATGGGTTTGGAGCCGATCCTCGGCTCCGAGTCTGCCTACTAAAAAGCTCGAGGTCTTCAGACAGCTCAAGGCCAAGTCCCTATCCCATGATGCACCTAAAGTTACCTCAGATCTAGTTTGCCACTGCAATAGACTGGAGGTTCCTCAGCAATAGCTTGGGCCAGTAAAACTTTATTGTTATAACTTGTTAATTCCTCTTTATCTTAGCTTTAGTTTCTTTAGTATATATTCCTTGGTGTGCCATTTTCAAAGTTTAATGTAGCTTTTGGTCTTCATTTTTTTCTAAAGGCCTTTCGATTTAGAGTGCTTAGTGTAGTTATATAGTTATTGTGTGCTTTTGACAACTTTTGCTATTTAGAAGTGCTTAGATATAGTTAGTGTGTGTGTGTGTGTGTTTAATGTGACACTTGTCACAGGATATTTAGCCCTTCATTTTTTATCAGGGCTTATTTAAATAGTTTTAGGTGTGTCTTTAGCTTATTTGTTTAGTTTCACTGATACTGTTCATTATGGCTGATCAGGATAGGGATAAACATCCCAAGTCAGGTTTCAAAAAATATCCAAAATGTGGACAGAAAATGTCTGTAACTGATAGCCCTGTTAACTCTGTTTACTGTTTGGGAGCTTTACACCTTCATGAAAGTTGCTCCATTTGTCATTCTTTCTCTTCTAGGGTCCTTCAGGAGTGAAAGAGAAAGTTAATTGACAGAGGGTTACTCAAACAGTCCTTTCAAGAAGTCTTGAGTGATCAGGACAGGTCTAGCAAACCCTCAAAGTCTTCTAAGGCTTCTACTTCTTCAGAAGTTAAAAAAAAAACAAAGAAACCTTCAACGTCAGCTCCACAGCCCTCGGAGCCAAGTGTTTTGTCTTTGGAGCCAGTCCCCAGTCCTGGAGCAGGTATCCAAGGTACTTAAATATCTGATCCTTCAGTCAAGTGCCCCCGTCCATCCATTCATCTCTGTTCTCGTTTAGCCTTTCCTATTTGGATGTGGATCGTGTGGTGCAGAAGCTGTTACAGGCACCGGCGTTTGCAAAAGTTTTGTCGGCTCCAACCCAAGTGGTTTTGGAAACGAAGACTGTATTACCTTCTACTTCACTTCCTCCTCTGAGCCATGCTGGTCCTTCGGAGCTGGAGGAGTCGGACTTGTTGATTGTTGAGTCTTCGGAGCCGACGCCTGTTCCAGTGTCGTCTGTTCCATTTACTTGGACTTCCTTAGCTCTGATCAAGGAGTCTAAGAGCCGACACTCTCTGGTCGGGTCCGGGGAGGATAGTCTGACTGACCTGTCTGTTCCGACTTTGCCTCTCAGGGCTTCGGCTCGGATGAGCTTGGCTCCTACCTCTGGTTCGGAGCCCTCTGCCCCGGTGCCGAGGGGATCGATGGTTTCCTCGGATCCAGCAGTCCTTTCTCATTGGAGAGGGTGTGCCTTCGAAGCCATGAGGCGAGTTATGTCTCCTAAGGCATCTACGTCTTCAGGTCCGGCTACCTCCTCCCCCAAAGCGCCTGTGTCTGCTTCTGCTTCTCAGATCCTTTCTAAGCGTAGAGACCCAGAGCCTCAGAAAGCCCCATTGGGTGGCCCCTGCTCTTCTGAGTCCTCACCAGAAGTTCCCACTGATGAGGTTCCCAGGAAGAGAATCTGTAAGAGGAAGAACTTAGACTCCCCGCAGGAGTCTCTCACATCTGATACTGACGTGGATGAATCAGAAGGGTCCCCACAGTCCCCCTCTGAGGATATCTCATTTGCTGAGATCCTAGAAATCCTTAGGCAGAGGGGTGATTGGCAGTCCACCAATCCTACTGAAGCTGAGTTGGTTCTCCTGAAAGCTTTCGGGTCTCAACCCTCCACCTCCTGGGTGTCTCCGCCCTTCAATGAGCTCATGGAGCTGGTCTCACGAAGGGCGTGGGAGTTTCTGGACACCATGGAGCCTGTCCCTAAGAGGCCTAATACATTTATTTCTGCCCCCCCAAGAAAAGTCCTTTCTCACCAAGGGAGTGCCAGTTGATGCCATGGTGGTGGCAGCAGCCACCAAAAAGGAGATTTCGGAAACTTCTTCCTCTATCCATCCTCCTAACAGAGACTCTAGGATCATGGATAGATACAGGAAGTGCACATGCAGTTCAGCGACTTTTGCACTTCATTCACTCAACTATCTTACCCACTTTACGAGACTGCAAAGAGATCTCCTGAAAGAACTTGGAGATACTCTTCAGGGTACAGTAGCTGCAGGAACGTCAGATAATGTTGCCTGTCAGCTTGCTATCCTCAACTCCATAGTGAATTCGTCCATGTGCCTCATTTCATATGTAGCTGATGGAATGAGTAGGGCAGAGGGTACAGGAATTGCCCTTAGGAGACACTCCTGGATGCGCTTGTGTTACTTTGCGGAGCCCTTTAAGTCATCCTTTGTCAACACCCCTTTTGATGGCTCATCCCTTTTCGGGCCCAAAGTTGAGGAAACTTTGACCAAGTGTGAACAGGAAGGAAAGAGATTGACTGCTGTTGGGGTCTGCTTTTCCACTCCTACCAGACCCTACCCCAAGGGTCAGAGAGGTGGAAAGATGTGGTTTTGTAAAGCCCAAGGAGCCTTTCAGGACACGTGGTGACGCCCCCCCTCCAGGGGCAGAGGAAGGGGCAATGATGGAATATGTCGCCCTCACGGCAGTGGTGGTCCGCAAAACCAGGGCGACAGAGATCAGTTCTTTGGGAAACCCTACCAGCGCTCCTGAAAGGAGGCCCGACTGTCCTACTCTGGAAAGACAATTGGATGTGCTCGATAGATTTCCAGGATGTATAGTACCACATAAAAATGGCCAGACCATCCAGGGATCATCTGCGCTTCCAGCTGGGAGCCAATCATTACATGTTTCGAGCCCTGCCCTTTGGTCTCAGTACAGCTCCCAGAGTGTTCACCAAATTTATGGCAGTAGTCACGGCTCACCTGAGACGTTTACGATTCCAGGTGTTTCCGTACCTAGACGATTGGCTCCTCACTGCCACCACCAGACATCAACTCATACAAGTCAGGGACACCACTCTTTCACTCTGCAGTCATTTAGGCATTACAATAAACTCAGAAAAATCTGCCTTGTCGCCATCACAGCATACCGTTTTTATCAGAGCAGAATTGGACACCACCACCACCACCACTTTGAGACTGAGACTTCCAGCATAAAGAGTCTTACTACTCCGTCAGCAGGTCCACAATATCATATCCAAATACAAGGCTTCAACATTAGAAGTACTGAAATTGTTAGGCATGATGGCAGCTGCAGTATTAGCCATACCGTTAGGTCACATGCACATGCGGATTCTGCAGTGGCTGTTCACTCAATGGTCTTACCAACAGCTCCCAGTGTCTCATCTTATAATCACAAATACATGCAAAAAGGATCTTCAGTGGTGGTTGACCTCTCTTCGTGTAAAGATAGGTCGTCCTTTTGTTCTACCCCCACCAGCGGCCACAGTGACCACGGTTGCTTCCCTGATTGGGGGGGGGGGCATTTTCAGGGAAGAACAGCCCAAGGGACATGGACCGAACAAGAGAAACCTCTGCATATCAATGTCTTGGAGATTAGAGCAGTACTTTTAGCGTTGCAGTACTTCCAGGACTCTGTTCCTCTGGGAACACTTGCAATTCAGATGGACAGCATGTCAGTGGTCTGGTACTTGAACAAGGAGGAACCAGGTCCTACCCCCCTTTGTCACAAGGCCCTGAGAGTATGGCTGTGGGTACATCCACCCAGCGCTTTCGGTTAGCAATGCACATCCCCGGGAAATCCAAAGTGATAGCAGACAAGCTGAGCAGAGCAATTTTGTTGCCTCATGAGTGGTCCCTCAAGAAAGAAATAGTGGACAGAATTTTCCACAGGTGGGGCCAGCCTTGCTGCGACTTGTTTGCCAACCACCTGAACATGAAATGCAGAAGCTACTTTGCCCTGATTCCCCCTTCGAGAAAGCCCCAAGGGACACACTCGTACACGATTGGCCTCCGGGTCTCCTCTATGCATTCCCACCAATTCCCTTGATACCCAAAGTACCACAGAAAGCAAACGCCCTGGGAAGGACCATCATTCTAATAGCCCCTCATTGGCCTAGTCAGGTTTGGTTCACCTTCCTTTGACTTCATCAGTTGGAGGACCATTGGATTCTGAACCCAGTTCCAGATCTTCTGTACTCATCGGGGGAGCTTCATCCCTCTTCAGTCCCTGGGAGCTTCATCCCTCTTCAGTCCCTGAAGCTGACAGCTTGGCTACTCCAATTCCCAACATAGCCAGGTTCCATAACCTTTCAAATGAGATGCAGCAGATTCTAATATCTTCTCATAAATCCTCTAATAGGAAGCTATACCTTAGCAAATGGAAAAGATTTTTTATATGGTCCTCTCAAAAGAACATTGATCCCTACCAAGCCCCTATGGCCTCCATATTAGAGTTCTTGACTATTATTTTCCACAAAGGTGCTGCAGCAGCATCAAGTTCGGGTTCAACTTGCTGCTATCTCTAATTTTCACCTTGGATTTGAAGGATTGAACATGTCACACAAACTATCCAAAGCCTTTCTCAAGGGACCTTTCATCTCAGACCACCTGTGAAATACCCTTATTCCCTACGAAATATAATTTTATGCTTTCACGCATTATTCTCCCTCCATTTGAACCAGCTTCCTAATGCAATTTGAAATATTTGTCATGGAAAACCATCTTTTTAGTAGCTATCACTTCTGCCTGCAGAGTGTCAGAGCTTCAAGCCTTGTCTATAAAGCCTACTTATCTAATTTTTCATGCTGACAAGAGTCTCACTACAAACTAATCCCTCAGTTTTGCCCAAAGTTTGTACTGAAACTAACCTTAACAAAATTATTGATTTGCCAATGTTCTTCCCCAAACACACCAACAACTTAGAGTATATGCTACACAAGCTTGATGTTCATAGACATCTCAGATTTTACTTGGATAGAACAAAAGAGTTCAGGAAATCAGAACAGCTTTTCGTTTCCTTTTCAAATTCCAGAAAAAGGTATGCCAGTGGCAAAAACAACTCTTAAGTAGTTGTCAGATTGTATCACATTTGTTTATTCAGCTGCTAATATGCCCTTGCATCACAAAGTAAAGGCTCATTCTACCAGAGCAGTGTCTACATTCTCTGCTTTTTCTGCTAGACACAAAGTGGACAGGGCCTCTTTTGGGTCTACTGTCCTGAAAAACATACTCCCATAAGCCACCCGAGAAAATGGTGCTTGGGACGCTACCCATGTGTAAGAATGAACGGCAAGATAGAACAACTTCACGTAAAGAAGTTATGTACTCATAGGTTCATAGGTTCATACTAGGCTATCTGCCCTAGGGCATTTAAAAGCCTAGCCAGTGTGTGTGTGGCTTTCACCACCCCTTAGGATGAGAATACTATACCCATTAGTTTGCTGTGCCTCTGTCCAGCAGTGATACAGAGATGATTCCCGGGGTAAACCTACGATCTCCCATCCACTCGTCAAGATTTCTCTTGAACAGAGTCAGTGAGGGGCTCGGCCTCACATGGACTGGGATTCTGTTCCATAGTGTAGGGAGTCTCTGGGTGATGAATCTGTCCCTCCAGCATGTCCTATTTATATCCGTGTTGAGGTTTAAGTCTCTTGCTCTCGTGGCTGTGGTGGATTTGGATTTTTTGAGGTGGAGCATGTCCATTAATTCCGGGTTGGACATGGCCTTGTATGTCAGGCACAGATCACCTCTGAGCAGACGGTATGCGACTGAATAGAGCTGGAGTTTCTTCAGTCGGGCATCGTATGACATATGTTTGAGCCCCTTTATCCTTTTGGTGAGGAACTTTTGGGGTCTTTCCAACTGCTGCAGGTGTCGGGTAAGGTACATTCAATGGGGCGTTGTACTCAATCATTGGTCTGATAAGTGAAGAGTACAGGGTACAATGACCTCTCCTGATCTGGATGTGAATCCCTTCATGATCAGGTGGGCAATGTAGAAGGTCTTCCTAACCACTTTGGCAATGTGAGTGTCAAAAGAGAGGTTACTGTCAACTTGGTTCCCCAGGTCCCTGATAACTTCTTCCGTGTTTAATGGATTACCACCTATGTGGTAATTAGGGGTTACCTTGTTTTTCCCAAAGGGTATGACTATACATTTTTGGCATTTAGCTTAAGGCCATGGCTCTGGCACCAGTTATCCATTTCTATGAGACCTTTCTGGAGGATGTCTGTGTCTGATGGAGTGTCAATTATGGTGCCCAGTTTGCAGTCATCTGCAAATTTTGTCAGCCACAATCCCCTATGTTTGCCTGCACTTCAGAAAAATAAATGCTGAACAAGAGGGGCCCAGGACTGAGCCCTGTGGGACACCGCCGTGACCGGCTTAGAGTCTGACATGGCACCAGCAACTCTAACCCTGTGTGTTCTGTCCTTGAGCCAGTTTGCAACCCATCTTGTGACATATGGGTTTACATCTAAGCTGGTGAGCTTTTCTATGATGCCCGAGTGGGGTATTGTGTCGAACGCTTTTGCTAGGTCAAGGTAGGCTGTGTGAACTGCCTTACCTCATCAATGGCCTTAGTGACTGTTTCGAAAAATTCGACCAAGTTCAAGAGGCAGGATCTGCCCTTGACAAAGCCAAATTGGGTAGGATCCAGTGTCTGTAGGTCCCCAATGTCTTTATTTATGAGTTCCATTATGATCCTCTCCATAGCTTTGCAGACAAGGCTCATCAAGCTTATGGGGCGGTAATTTCCAGGGTCCGTAGAAGCACCGCCTTTGTGGAGTGGGACCACAGTTGCCGTACGCCATTCTTTGGGTACGTATCCTGTAGTAAGGCTAAGATTAAACAGCAGCCTTATGTGTGGGTTTAGTTCCTCATTGAGTTTGTGTAGGACACAGCCGGGGACACCGTCTGGTCCCATTGATGCTGTGTTTTTTGCTTTACAGAGAGCAGCTCTCACCTGGGCATCTGAGATGTTTGGGAGGCTAGACTCTGGTGGGATAGATATTTCTCCTTTGGGGAGGGAATTTGCACTGAACCTGTCTGCCAGTATGTTGGCAATGTCTGTGGGTTCAGTGATTTTTTTATCATTTTGGACTAATTCTGAGCATATCTGGGAGTTTCCACCCAGGTTTCTAACATAGCTAAAGAAGGCTTTATGATTGTCTTTTGTGTCATTAGCGATTTTTCTCTCAAAGTTGGCCTTGGATGATTTTATGAGTGAGTGTAGTTTTTTGCTAGTATTGATCAGAGATGCCTTCCCATTTAGGAATTTTGCTTTGTCATGTAGTAGCTTTCTCCTCTTGTTGTAGAGTTTGTTTATGGCTGGAGTCCACCAGACCGGGCGCCTGCCTTTGGTGGAAAGGGTCTTGATTTTATTAGGGATTGCTTGATCCATACATTCCTGGAGGTGCTCGTAGAAGGCATTTGTAAGGGTTTCAGCAGCGTGGGTTGTGGTTTCCACTGGCTCGGGGGCCTTGAAGGATACCACTCCAGTCTTAAGAAGTGTGAAGTTTGCTTTTGAGAAGTTCTTCACTGTGGTCTTTTTTGCTGGGGTGGGGGGGGAGGTGTGGATCTCCAGTGAGATTAATTTATGGTCTGATCTCACCAATGAGGGATATACTTCCGTGTGGAGCATTTTGTCCCCATGTTTGTGATGATCAGGTCTAGTATATTTTCTCCTCTTGTGGGAATGGTGACTAGTTGTTCCATAGCATTTGAGTTTATGAACTCAAGGAACCTTTGGGCTAGGGTGTTTGGGCTTGAGTAATGTTCCCAGTCTATGTTTGGGTAGTTGAAGTCACCCAATATGATGGTGTTTGGAGAGACATTCATACTCTCCAGTGTCTTCATGAAGGCTGTGTGGGTTTCCTGAGTTTGAGAAGGTGGTCTGTAGCATGTTACAAACTGTAGGGCAGTTTTACCTATGGTTAATTGCACCTGGATGGTCTCCGATGCTTCGTGCATTACCACTAACCTGGAGGTGTGGGTATCCTTTATGAATATGGATACTCCCCCTCCTTTTGTGGTTCGGTCCGGATTTTGGGGCCGGAACGCATGATATGAGGTATAACCTGATAGTGCTGGGGTGCTCTCAGGAGCCTTGAACAAGGTTTCAGTCACAGCACAGACATCGATGTTCTCCATACTGAGGAGGGCTTCGAGGGCGTGCATCTTGAGGTTTAGCCTTCTGGCATTGAGCAGTATTACCCTTAGTTTTTCTCCATTTTTGTTTTCTAGGGCGGTAGGTTTATCATTTGAGCCTTGCCTAAAAAAGGCACGATGGGGTGGCAAGAGCCTTTGCCAATATCCGGAAGCCCAGGGTGACAGGTGCAAGCCGTCCCTTGCGAAGCAGCGTGGCTTGTCAAGTATGTCATCCCAGGCAGACAGACATTGGATTCCCTTAGAATGACACCAGTAATTAAGCCAATTATTAAAGCTGATCATTTTGTCTCTGTATTGTGGCATCATTCTTGGTGAGGGTAGGATACTGCTCAGGGTCAGGGTCATACAGGCCTGGGCTACATAATCTGAGAGCTCCTCTATGTCTCTTTTCATGTAGTCCAGGGAGGTACGTCTCAGGTCGTTCACACCGGCATGGACAATGACTGTGTCATACTTGTACTTGCTGTGGAGTGACCTGAGTGCTTGTGTTATGTGGCGGATTCTAGCGCCTGACAGGCAGCTTACTGTGATCTTTTCCTTGTTCAGTCTGGTGAGTGGGACATCAGTGTGTCGCCATAACGTTCCATGTGAGTTGTTCATCTCGCCTTCATTCTTACTTCCCACCCTCCTACCCCCTCCAAGCTTTTTCGACGACCGAGATGCTAGATTCTTCCTGGTTGCTCAACCCTTCTATGGCTTTCTCTTAATGACTAATAGAATGACAACATGGTATTATTATAGGCAGCAAACAAGATCTAAGGTAACTCTAGGTGCATCATGGAAATGGGACTTGGCCTCGAGCTGTCTGAATAGCTCGAGCTTTGTAGTAGGCTGATTCGGAGGCGAGGATTGGCTCCGAACCCATCTGTAACTCACATGGAACGTTATGGTGAGTACATAACTTCTTTTTTTTATTACCTGAATTCTTTGATCTAAAGCAAGCTTTACTGCTTTCCAAAGTGTTACTTGTGATCTCACTTTATGCTTTCTGATATGTGGCTTCTACTATCCCCCAGCATCTTTCTCAGCCAGATTGTTAGATAAACTTATTTCCTCCTTCCACCTTGTTCCATGTTATCCATAACTATCGTTATGTCTACCGTATGCATATTTTCTTTTACTTTGTAACCTGACCATTGAGCAAATTCTTACAATGTCCAAAGCTTCCTCAACTCTTCTTCCAGATTTGTTAGTGTCAAGAGAGTGCCATCTGCATACACTGAGAGTTAATAAATCTCTCCCTCTCCATCTATAACCCTGTATGCCTAAGCATCTAATCCTCTGAATCAAGGGCTCCAAATGTTATATAAAGAGTAATGGAGAGAGAGAGAGAGGACACCCTTGTTTTGTCCTTGTATATATATATTTCTCCTGCAATCTAGATGATGTTTTGATTTTTGATATAGATCTTTGATAATATTTCAAAAGATCCCTCCATTTTATTGGGAACCCACATGCTTTATTCACCTTACATAAGTAGTCCCATTTTATTTCTATCAAAAGCTTTTTCTAAGTCTAAAGAAATGATTGCCAGTGGTTGACTTATTTCTTGAGCTTCTTGTGTCATCAGTAAAGTTCTGTTTAAGCTATTTGCTGTCCCGTCCCTCCCACAAAACCTGTTTGGTCCCCATGAGTTATTTTTGATAGAAACCTACTCCGTCCTTCTGCCAGTATTTGCATAAAGCATTTATAATCACGATTTACTTGATCTAGATCTCTGAGGCCACTAATATTGGATCTTTCCCTTTGTAGATTACTGCTATCCCCAAGACTTTGGCAGATACTTCCTTTCCAATATTACGTTAAATAAGGTGTGCCATTTCACTATTGTCTCATCCTTCGCCAGCTCCCACAATTCTATTGAAAGACCATCACTGCCCTGGGACTTCCTCTCTTGCCATTCTATCCCATACCTGTTGTATCTCCCCTCTTCTTATTCTGTTAAGTTGTCTCTTAATTCCTCCATCCTCCTCCTCTGAAACCATTCCTGCATAAAATTCCTTCTTATATTATATCCTCTGTGCTCTCCTGCATATAAATATAGGCAATATCTTCTAAATTCAGCAAACTGTCACTCAGCTTATTTACTTCTAGATTTGTCACTCCTTTCCTTATTTAGTAGATACCTCTCTGTACCTTCTCCTATATCAGCCTCACTGCCAACATTTTAGTTGCTCTTGGGGTTATTTCCATAGTTTATTTTCTCAACTGCTGTTCTCCTGTTCCACATCCTTTCCTGTTTCTTCTGCATCTGTTCCTGTATAATTGTTCTTATTCATGTCTTGATAACATCCCACCCTTCTTCCTGATCAGCCTCCACTTTCACTACCTTTTACTTTATTATCCTACTTAGCCATTCTTTGTCCGTATCTTTTTTTAGTAGATATACTACAAGTCTCCAGTTTCCATCCAGTGTCCTATCTTCTTCCCATGAATTCATGACAAAACATCCATTTCAAATTCATGTTTCTTGCTAATTTACGTAAGTTACTTCCACATTTGTGCAAAGCATTTTCTGTCTGCACTTTCTATTTGGCTCATATTGTTGGCTCCCTTTTTTTCCATGTTGTCTTCCTGTCTCCCATTCTGATCCTGTTCATTTATATTTTCTTTTCCTTCTTTTGCAGTCACCGCTCACAATGTACTAATCCCCTCATAACATATCAGCTATGCCACCTGCTGTATACCAACCTCTTTCCCTTTCACATTTGTATAGTATATAATGATCATCTTTTACAGCCTTTTTTTACAATTATCTAAATTAGGTTTACTTGTCATTAAAGTATCTTTTAAAACACCTTTATTGAATTATCACTTATAAGATGGGCAAACTTATATGTATATACAAGTAATCAAACTATAGTAACAATTTACAAATGTTATACATCACATATATTCTATTCAATAATCAAACCAACATTACATAAATTGATCAGTTCTTGCCTTCTCTTAACCTCATTTCTCCTCCAAAACATGTATTATTCTCACAAATTCCATTTTTTCTTTGTAGTTTACTCATATCCTTTTCTTAAGACCCCACTTCCTGTTCTTTTATCTTTCTCTCTCAATATTGAATAGTTCAGGTTTGGTTGGTTTAGACTTTGATTTCCATTTTCTAGTAATTGCTTTTATGGCAGCCACCAGAATTAAACTTGATAAGGTCTTACTATGCCTACCTAATTCAGATACTGTATCCCAGCTCAGAAAAATAATTTGCTTAGCTACACTCATTTGCTTATTCAGTATTCCTGACAGAATATTCTGTAGGGAATTTTTAAAGTTTACCAGCTCATTACACTCTGAAAGCATATGTTCCAAGGGATCTACTTTGAAATAAGGAATTACCAAAATCCTAAACCACAGAATATCGAGACCAGAATGTCAAAACTGCTATTTCCTGAAAGTTAAAACTAAAACACTCAAAATATTGAAAGAAAAGAAGCAAACCTAACCTTCTTGCCCTACACCACTACAAAATACAAAAATCAATAAAAACAAGTCACTATCTGCATCTCTTTGTTTAAGCAGGGTGACATGCCCCCCCCCACAACCCCTGCTAATTAAATATATCAACTCAGAAATTGCACTACACTGAAGATGGTAAATATACCATTCCGCCCTGTACAGCTGCATATGTACTGTTCAAAACAATGTCATCTGTAAATATAGACAAAGTAATTCTTTAAATATAGACCATTTATTAAATATGCAAAAACACCTCTACTTGAAACATTTTCCTCACGATTGCACTTAAAACACAAATATGTTTTTATTTATACAGCTCAGTCCACATAGTACACTTACCCTTCAATTGCAACAACTAGAATGTCTTTTCCAAACCTCCTGTAACTCCATTCCTACCCAACGGTTCACTACCTCAGAACTTAACGGCCGCCATATCTTTTTTCTTACAAACTATGAAACCTTAAAGGGATACCATACAGTTTACAGGTATACTGCACAATTATTAACTTCCTTTTGGCATTTTGATATTCAATGTTTTAAACTTTCGGGAAATAGCAGTTTCAGTGTTCTGGTCTCGATATTCTGTGGTTTGGGATTGTGGTAATTCATTATTTCAAAGTAGATCCATTCCCAGATACCTCTTTCTTTCCCATTAAACCTCCAACATTTGCCATCTACCCGAGGAAAAATTCTTTGGTGTCTGCTTGGGGTACAAAAGTACCTATGCAAATACGTCCAGGCTAAAATCCTAAATCATCTAGATTTTGTTGCATATTTGGGAGCCATAAATTTCTCCTGCCATTGTTTATTTGTAAATTACTTATCTAATCTCTCTTCCAAATCTTTTCTGACCATCTCTGACTGATTCATATAGTTATGTGCAGTGATTTGTATGCCCTGCTATCTCTTTCTTAACAGCAGCTTCTGTTCTAGATTCAGCTAAAAACTCGACCAGTGCAGGTTTATTATTTAGGATTCCCCTATCCCATTCTTTTTGACTATACTCTGTCATTCCCTGCTAGTGAAGGCAATCTCTTGCCTGCAATCCAAATGTCTTCTTGGTCTCTTCCTATTCTATTACCTTTCCTTCTCTAATTATTTTGTTTCCTATGCTTTGGTTAATTTGCCAGCTTCCTCCAGTAAATTCCAGTCCCCTGTTGTCTGTTCTCTGTACTCCTTATTGCAGTCATCCTTATCAGCAGAATCTCCTTTCTCCATTCCCGTGTTGGCTTCGTTCGTAGTATACTTTCTGCTACTGTAGGAATATAATATTCTGTATGACTGTTATTCTCTTTAAGGATCTAAGCCCAAAATCCTACTCTTTCCTTATTTCTTAAATTAGCCCCCTACATCATCATCCCTTTCCCCTTTGAATCGTAGCTTTCTGCTTGTGCTGTGTGCAAGAGCCTTAATTCTTTAGTTTTAAAATATTCCTTCAAATCAGGTAATCCTAAACGACCTTGTTCTAGTGGAAGGAGTCATTTATCCCACTTCACTCTTGTTCTCTTTCCATATAAAATCCTTCAACTCTTGATTAATTACTGCCCACATCTCCTTTGATAAAAATATGCCTGACCAATGTATAAAACTAAAGGTACTAAAAACATTCTTTACTGCTTTTATCTTACTATCTGTATCCATAAGCAGGAACTTCCAGTTTCTCTGTTTTTGTATTTTTTTAGGCTCTTTCCACATATCCTTAGCTGCTGTAACATAACCATCTGAAGTAGTTGACTTCATTCATTCTGCACATATGGGTATACGGATCCGATTCGGATCCGAGCCTGCAAAAACTTTTCAAGCATCAGCTCCGAACTCCAAGCTCCTCCCCTACCTATATTACCTCACTTCCTCCTATCTAGCCTCAGATCTCGTTTGCCGCTCTGAGTCAGCATCATGGTGTCTGAGCTCTTAGCTAGGTGGTAAGGTTTTTGGTGCTTTTTGCTATTTGTTGAGTGTGAATTCCTTCCCTTTTTCCTCCCTTACATTGCATTTGGTCGTCGTGTTATTAAAAAAAAAAAAAAAAAAGTTTTTAGTTTGTATTCCCAAGTGGTAGTTTTGTGTTCTGGTTCCCGCCTAGGCCCATTCCGGTTTAGTGTGTGTGTGCCTGTGGTCCGTTTAGGGCTTTTTTATGTCATTCTTATGGCTGAACAGACTAAGGTTCTCTTCAAAAATGCACAGAGTGTGGTCATAAGCTTTCTCCAGCCGATGGCCACACTCTGTGTGTTCTATGTTTAGGGGTCGCCCATCTGTCAGTTTCCTGTGACATTTGTTTGAGGTTTAACCCGAGGGCGTTGAAGGATCATTGGGCTAAGCTTGTGGCCAAAGACTTGCTACCTGCTTCTGCCCTGGAGTCTGCCTCGGTTTCCTCTCCAACCAGTGACTCGGTGCAGGCAGGGACTCAACCTCCTGCCAGGCCTGCGTCTTCAGAGTCGTCCCAGACAGGTTGGGACAAAAGGGAAAAACAGAGGCGCCATAAAGAGAGAGACAGGCCCAGGAAAATGTCTCCGGACAGGGAGTCTTTTTCCAGTCCCTTTGCTAAGGTATCTAGGTCTCGTTCTCCTCGGCTCTGCTCTCCCCGTTTCTCGCCGGAGCCGACGGAGCCATCGGAGCCGAGGCAGTCCCCTCCGATCCGACCCAATCTCGAGTCTGTCGCTTCCTCCAGATCAACTCAGAGTGTATCCGAACTTGATATGGACAGGCTGATGAGGAGGTTCATCCAGAACCAGATTCAGATGGGGGTCTTACCAGGACCCTCTCCCATTGGTGAGGGTTCTTCTTCTGCTAGTATGTTCCACCCTATTCCTCCTTCCCCGATCCGACCTGATGCTTCGGGGTTTGGGTCCGAGACCTTTCGGAGCCGTGGGGTCGGCGCCGATGGTTTTCGTTTCCTCGACGCCGGCCGCCACCTTGAGTTCCTTGGATCCGATCTCGGAGCCGTGGTCTAGGAGTCTGACCTGAGAGTCAAGATCTCGTTCTTTCGGATCCCACCCTCGGCGCCCGGTCTACCCCGCAGTTGGCTCTGGTTCTGCTTCAGTGCCGGGGAGAGCCTCTTCCGTACGTTCCATGGAGGCGTGCTCTCCATTGGCATTCGGGGCAGTGGAAAGGGTCCTCTCCCAGGGGTTGAGACCACAGCTCACATCCTCTGATCCGGCCCAGACCCCCCTGATTTTGGATTCTGCTCTCATTGCCCTGTCTCAGGGACAGCCCGTGCCAAGTCAGCCCCAGGTCGTTCCCCTCAGGGATCCCCCGAAGGCTTACAAATCCTCTCCAGAGAGTTACACTGGAGAGGAATCTTGTAAGCGTAAGTGCAAGAGGAGACACTTGGACTCCCCTGAGTCCATTGACACTGATACGGACTTGGATGAAGGAGAGGGTTCCCCCAGGTCACCTCCCAAGGATGTCTCGTTTGGAGACATTATGGAGATCCTCTGCCAAAGAGGAGGTTGGTCAGCTCCCAAACCCTCTGCGGATGAGTCCGTATTCCTGGATGCCTTTGGCGCGGGCCCATCTACTTCCTGGGTCTCCCCACCAGCTGACCCTTTGGTGGACCTCATCACCACTAGGGCATGGAAGGATCCTGACACCGCAGAGCCTATCCCTAAAAGGCCAGACAAAATTCTTTCTCCGCCATCAGACAGGCAGGCATGGTCCAAGGAAGCCCCGGTAAACGCTTTAGTGGTTGCAGCTGCCACAAAGAAGGAACTAACGCAGGAGAGTTCCTCGGTACATCCACCGGGCAAGGAGTCCAGGTCGATGGATCTTTTTGGGAAGTGCATGTACTCGTCAGCGACATTTTCTATTCGTGCGCTGAATTACTTGGCACATGTCATTCGACTGCAGCGAGACCTTATATCGGAGCTAAGTCGCCCCCGGAATCTCTTGTCGCAGCAGGACAAGCAGTTGTTTACTGCCAAGATGACTACACTGAAATCCGTGACTAATACCTCTATGCGTCTCCTCTCTCATGCCACGGTGGGTGCCGCTAGAGCTGCAGGTACAGGCGTTCTTTTGAGGCAACATGCCTGGATCAGGCTCTGTCAATTTGCAGACCCCTTTAAGGCATCTTTCATCAACGCCCCATTCGATGGATCATCCCTGTTTGGGAAGACCGTACGTGACACACTAACCCAGAGTGAGAAGGACGGAAAGACTTTGTCGGCCGTCGGAATCCACTTCTCTAACCCCCAGAGGTCCTATTCCAGGAACCAAAAGGGGCAAAAGAAGATGTGGTTCCAGAACTCAGTCCTTTTGTGACGCTCAGGAGTATTCGTCCCCCAGAGGCTGAGGGGGACAAGACCGATACTGCCCCAGGGGCAGAGGGGGTTCCAGAAACTTCGGGTCTAGGGAACCTTTTTCTGACAGAACCTCTCAGCAACCCTGAGGGGTTGCCCGGCTGCTCTACTCTGGAGGCAGTCGGGGGAAGATTTTCCTTACATCCAGCGGCATGGGAGTCCATTACTGCAGACCGCTGGGTGTTAAACATCATATCCAGAGGATATTCTATCCCCTTCATTTCACATCCCATAACTCCAGCTCGCCTTCCAGCTGTCCCACCTGCTCACAGGGAGGATGCAGCTTTAGAGGTTTCTAAGCTGTTACAAAAACGATCCATTGAGCCGGTCCCTCCAGATCAGGCATCTACTCCAGGTTCTTTTTAGTGCCAAAGAAGATGGGGGACCTCAGGCCCATTCTGGACCTGTATATCCTCAACCTGTCGGTAGGGAAACAAAAATTCCGAATGGTCACTCTACAGTCCATTCTACCATTTCTGAGAGAATGCGACTGGATGTGCTCGTTAGACCTCCAGGACGCTTACTGTCACATCAAGGTCCACAGGAGCTCCAGAAGGTTTCTCCGCTTCCGGCTAGGGGCCAGTCACTTCAATTCAGAGCCCTACCCTTTGGTCTCACCACAGCCCCCAGGGTGTTCGCCAAGGTTATGGCGTTCGTAGCGGCTCACCTGAGACTTCAGGGCATTCAGGTATTCCACTACCTAGACGACTGGCTCTTCGCTGCATCCACCAAGTGTCTCCTGTATCGTGCCCTACACTCCTTCCTTGGTCTGGCTCAAAAGTTAGGCATCTCAATCAACCTCAACAAGTCCCACCTGACTCCGGTTCAGATCATAGACTTCATCGGGGCTCGGTTGGATTTGATTCAGTCAAAGATTTTTCTCACTCTAGAAAGGATAGCGAATCTCAGACTCCATGTTTTTGTGATCTTGGATCACGCGGTCGTCACAGCAGCCGATGTTCTCAGGGCCCTGGGTTCCATGGTAGCAGCAATCTCTATAATCCCCCTTGCACGTCTTCACATGAGAGTTCTTCAGTGGAATTTGGCAGTCCAGTGGTCCTGGCTAGACCTTCTGATGGGTTTCCACATCTGTATCAATCGGGTATGCAGAACGGCACTCCTGTGGTGGCTTCACTCTGCGGACATATTTGTTGAGCACAGCTTTCTAGCTCCTCAGGCTCAAGCCACGGTGACCACGGACGCTTCCCAGCTCGGATGGGGGGGGCACTTCCTGGGAAGAACGGTCCAAGGCACGTGGTCCCCTCCAGAGACCGAGCTACACATCAACGTCCTGGAAATGAGGGCAGTTTTTTTAGCATTGAGAGCCTTCCACCCGGTTCTTCCTCCGGGGACGATGGCCATTCAATCAGACAACATGTTTGTAGTCTGGTATATAAACAAACAGGGTGGGACCCGATCCTACCCCCTTTGTCGCGAGGCCATGAGAGTTTGGGAGTGGGCCATATCCACCAGTCGATTTCTCATAGCAACGCATATCCCGGGATGCTCCAACATTCTGGCGGACAGTCTCAGCAGGGCCATCCTTCTTCCCTATGAGTGGTCCCTGAAACAATCAGTGGCAGAGAAGATCTTCCATGTTTGGGGTTAACCTTGCTGCGATATCTTTGCATCTCCTTCCAACCCGAAGTGCAGCAAATTCTTCGCTCTGATCCCCCCCTCCGGGGGATGCCCCCAGGGATGCTCTAGTCCATGCTTGGCCTCCCAGGCTACTGTATGCTTATCCCCCTTTACCTCTGATTCCGAAGTTCCTTCAGAGAGCTTGCCGGCTGCAGTGCAAAGTCATTCTCATAGCTCCCTTCTGGCCGCGTCAAGTGTGGTTTCCCTTCCTATGGTCTCACCTGTTGGCCCCTCCATGGGCTCTAGGTCCATGTCCGGATCTAATTTCTCACCCGTCGGGTTTGCCCCTGCCCAACCTGGACAGTCTCAAGCTGACGGCTTGGCTGCTCCAGTTCCCATGATCATCAGGACTCCCGGACTTTCGTCTCCTGTTAAGAATATTCTGGTAGCTTCTCTTAAGGCCTCCACTAGGAAACTGTACAATAGCAAGTGGAAACGTTTTTGCGTTTGGGTCTCTCAGCGCAAGCAGAACCCGTTTACAGCCCCTGTTCCGGTCATATTAGATTTTTTGGCAGATCTTTTTCGGTCAGGCTCTAGTGCTTCCACCATCAAGTTTCAACTGGCTGCCATCTTTAATTTTCATGTGGGTGAAAATAAGGTTGCTCTGGCTTCGGCCAAACTCTGTAAAGCCTTCCTGAAGGGCATTTTTTTATTGCGACCTCCAGTTAAAGAAGCAGTGCCCCCCTGGGATTTGACTTTAGTCCTTCAGGCCTTGACCTCTCCCCCTTTCGAGCCAGCCGGTTCAGTTCCGATGAAGTTCTTGTCATGGAAGACAGCATTCTTGGTCGCCATCACTTCAGCTAAGAGAGTTTCTGAGTTGCAAGCATTATCCTCCTTGCCCCCCATTTGGTTTTTCACAAGGATAGGGTTTTGTTGCGCATTAACCCTTCTTTTCTGCCCAAAGTCTCTTCAGCAGCCAATATTAATCAATCCATACATTTGCTAGTCTTCTTCCCAAATTTCCAAAATAGAGGTGAACGTAAGCTTCATTTGTTGGATGTCCACAGACAGCTTCGTTTTTCCTCCATAGGAATAAACCTTTCCGGAAGTCAGATCAGTTGTTTGTCTCTTTTTTCTAAACCATTTTTGGGCAAAGCAGTTTCGAAAGTGTCCTTAGCAAGGTGGATCACCCTGTGTATTGTGCAGGTCTATAAGGACAAAGGGTTATCTCCTCCTGGTGTATTGAAGGCTCATTCCACTAGAGCTATGGCCACTTCTGCAGCTCTCTGGTCGAGAGTTTCATTAGATGATATTTGTGCAGCAGCGACTTGGGCAAATTCGCACACATTTATCTCTCATTAGAAATTGGATCTTATTTCTAGAGGGAGAGCATCCTTTGGTTCTGCGGTGCTCAGAAATATCCTTCCATAAGGGCCTCCCAGGAATTCTAGTAGCTGGGGACTCTGTCCCATATGTGCAGAATGAATGAAGTCAACTACTTCAGATAAAGAAGTTATGTTCTTACTATAATGTTCCATCTGAGTAGCAGACTTCATTCTTCTGCACTTTCCCTCCCTCCGTCCCCCTCACTCTTCAGGTTATCCTGTTTAGGGTTTTTGGTTATGTCGCTTTTTATTGACAGCAAACTCGATCTGGGGCTAGATAGGAGGAAGTGAGGTAATATAGGTAGGGGAGGAGCTTGGAGCTCGGAGCTGATGCTTGAAAAGTTTTTGCCGGCTCGGATCCGAATCGGATCCGTATACCCATATGTGCAGAAGAATGAAGTCTACTACTCAGATGGAACGTTGTGGTAAGAACATAACTTCTTTTTTTTTCACCCATGCTGTACTTCATTTCATCATGTCCCAAAAAGTATGGGTATTTCTGAAACAGTTCATGTGTGGCTACATAGTTTATATCAGTAGCCTTTGTTTCATCTTCATTAATTGTATGTCCTGGGGGAAGGGGGGACGGAATTGACTCAGAATGTTCCACACCACTGAGATGTCCTTTTCTTGTTCCATCAGGTACAAAATAATAATAAAGCTAACTTTTCTTGAACACCTTACCAATTATATCTTTGAATTTGTGAGTCCCTTATTTTTTTTGCCAGTGGTTCTAAATATACTGCAACTAATAAAACAGGAAAGAGGACACTACTGACTGATTCCTGTGTTCAGACGCAACTTATCAAAGAGAAACTCTCCCACTTTGATTTTGGTTCCATTTCCTCATGATTAACCTTATAGGAAATGCAGATGTTTCCATTGCTCTTCTCATAAAATCCCAACTTACACTGCTGAATCCTTTCTCTGCATCAAGACCCACCAACAGCAGTGGTATTTCCTTGCATTCTGCTTTCCTTTGAATCATCATTGTTCTGTTAATGTTGTCAAGTGTTTGCCTCCCCTCCACAAAACCACATTGATCCATGTCTATCAGTTTTAGCGTAACCTTTTCCATTCTTTTAGTCATTACAGATATAAACTCAAGGCAATTTGTATCTTAACCATTGTGACACTTTTGCATGACACAAACCCTGCCTTGCTAACTAACCACTGACTTCTTTTAAGCTCTTCATTGACTCCTCCCCTCCCTTTGTCCTACATTCCACCCTCATATTGCTTTTTAAATTCGCCCCAACCAAAAACACATGAGAATGAAAGATAAAAGTAAAGTTAGCTGTTGTAATTACTGGTTTACACCAAAACTCACCTTTCAGTACTTTCTTTAAAATAACCTGTGTACATTCTAAAATGTTTATGATGATGTCCTTCTCGATGTAGCTTAGCAATCAGTCTGATTCATTAGTGCAGTTCAAGATGGGTTCATTGGTAAGTACTGTTCTAGCTGCCCATGTGGGCCATTTTAAACCTAGCATAGTTCCCTTTTAGCGCTTAAATTAACCTATAAGCAAACACTGTAGTCCTTGCTGCTTCTTCCTGTCTATGACCATAGATGAATCACAGATTATTGCAACTGTCCTGGTATTTGGCCAAATTTACTACTCTGTTCCCCTTGAAGCGAAGTCCAACAGTCTGTATTTTCAAACCAATCCCGCAGATTTTTCCATTGCAATTTAATTCACCTATCTGTTATTTCTTCATGGATCCTTTTGTAAATACCACTTTCTCTCTCACTCTCACTCGCTGCTGATTCTTGAAGACTGGGAAAAATGATTTAGTCACAGTTTCTGTGATATTTCCAGCTTCCCCCATTGCTCCCTGACTTCCATTATGTTGCATTCTGTTTTGTGGTATATTTCTCCAGTCGGCTGGCTATTGCAGAATGTTTATGGCCTCCGTGGGTCAGTTACTGTTCTCGTTGTACCATTAAGGAGCATTTCAAATACTGCATTATACAGCAACATCTAAGGGGGACCCCCTTCTCCTTACATAGTCTTATTGCTGGGGCAAAACTTTCCATTTCTACCCTGTTACATAACTAAAATCCTGTTCAATAAACAGTTGCCTCTATTGATAACTTGGTGCCTGGTTCTCATATCTCTGTCAATGTAGTCTCAGCCAGCTATTCTCTCACCTTCAGCTTACAGTCCACTCCTTCCCATTTCTCCAGTATGTCACTTGTTTTTAGATTTTTGTACCTTGCAGTGTCTACAAGATCAGTAAGTTTTGCCTCCATACAATCTGCTTTTGCCTCCATGGCACCCATCTGTGCCTATAGTTCCACATTCTCATTTGTTAGCCCCTGTATGATGGAGATGTTGCTTATTTAGCCACTTTTGCTTCTTCTCTTACTTGAACAGGTTCTCCCGAACTACTTGCTTTAAATCTTTTATCTCCGTCCGTATATGGTAGCCAGCATAATTTGCTTCCATGTATCACCTTCTTTCTTCTACATCTCAAGTTCTTTACTTTATTCAGCCTGTATCATCTTCTTCCCCTTCTGGTGCCTTTTCAACCTGTAATCTACTAGTCTAAGTGCAAGCAGATTATAAAATTACAGGTAGTTTTGTGTTTAAGTTCTCTATTCCTCTTTGACAGACCAATATAACCTTGTAATGTTTTAATTAATAAGTAATAAAATGCTTATCTAAATGCACAATTAGCAGTAATTCATTAATAAACCGTATCATCTATTGATAACTTGGTGCCTAGTTCTCATATATCTGTCAAGGTCATGTCAGTCAATTTCAGGAATTATTTTCAAGAGAAATTTTTTGACTTAATGGTTCTTATTGCTTGCAGTAGATTTACTATGTGATTTTTATTAAATTATATTCCTCATACAGCTTTCAAACTAAAACTTGGTAATAAAATCATAAAGGCTGTCATATCCTACTGCTTTTTAGCATATTATTTTTCACTGAATCTTAAAAAAATCAAGTTATGAGGCACTTGTGGTGATTTTAAAAATCAAACACCAGTTCATGCATAGTTCAAGGACAAGTTACTGCAGACTGGTGCTTGGTGAAGTAAAGAAATATGCTCTTCAACTTCAGGCCTTAGTTTTACTAAAAGCAATGTATACCGTCACAATTTCAGCTAATATGAAAATCCTTTTCAGCAGCTGTGAATGAGACTTTGCACCATTTGCTTGAAAGCTAAATGTTCCATGACCTTTTAGTCCTGCCTATTTTTTTTTTCTCCTGGCCATTAGAAATAAAAAAAAAAAATAGAAGGAAAAAGAAAAAAACTGACTTTAGACTATTTACTTTTTAAGGCAAGGCCATTTTACATATCATCATGGAACTTACAAAGACATTGGTAATCTCCAAACTCTGGACCTCACCCAGTTTGGGTTTGTAAAAGGCAGATCATGTCTCCTAAACCTGATCGACTTCTTTGAAGCAGTCACCAAAGCCGTTAGATGAGGGTAAGGTGGTTCACACAGCCTGTCTAGATCTCGCCAAGGCTTTTAATACCATCCCCCACTCTGGAATTATAGATAAACTCACTAAACCTAGGTATAAATCCCTACATCACAAGATGGGTTGCCAACTGGCTCACTGACGGAACCCACACTGTGAAAGTAGCAGACTCCAAATCCGACTTCAGACCAGTGACAAATGGAGTACCACAGGGTTCAGTCCTGGGTCATCTCCTGTTTATCTACTTTTCTGAAGTACAGGCTAACACAGAAGGTCTTTGGCTAATGAAGTTCACAGATGACTGCAAACTAGGAGCCATAATCGAAACTCCTAACGATGTGGACATCCTACTAAAGGGCCTCACTGAGACAGATGCCTGGTGTCAAAGCCATGGCTTCAAGCTCAATGCCAAAAAGTGCATGGTCATCCCCTTTGGTAAAAACTCTGTACCCATGAGCTACCACATAGGTGGTAGTCTACTTAACACCGAAAGTGTGATGAGAGACCTTGGAACACAGGTGGACAGTAGTCTCTCCTTTGATAATCACATCGCCACAGTAGTCAGGAAATACTTCTGCATGGCACACCTCATCTCAAAAGGTTTCTCATCTAGGAAAAAGAGGTCATTGTTCCCCTCTACTCGTCACTCATTAGACCCATTATAGAATATAACACCCCTTTTGGTATGTACCTCACAAGACATCTACACCAACTGGAAAGGCCGCAGAAATACCTCACAAAGAGGATTACCGGCCTCAAATAGATGCCCTATGCAGACAGTCTCAAACAACTCCAGCTTTGCTCCATCGCATATCGCCTACTCAGAGGCAGTCTCTGCCTGATGTACAAAGCTATGTCAAACCCAGAGCTGTTGGACATGCTCCACTTAAAGAAATCCCAATCCCTCCGAGCTACACGCTCTAGGGACCTAAACATTGTCACCGCAATAAACAAAACATGCTGGAGGGATAGATTCCTGTCCCAGAGACTTCCCATATTCTGGAACAAACTACCTATCTATATCAAACAAAGCTCCTCATTAGCACACTTCAAGAAAAATCTTGATGATTGGATGGGAGATAGGAAATTCACCCCGGGGATCACCTCTATGGCTCTGCTCGACAGGGGCACAGGAAAATAATTTTCTTGGCTGGCGAAAGCCAGGATACCTTTTTGGCTAGGCCAATAGCCTAGTACCTACCTATGAAACTAATAGTATTACTACATTCACCTAAAGTGACAATTCAGTTTTGCTAAATAGTTGTAATGACATTTCACTGTGATTATCTAACCACAAACTGATAATTATTCAATTGGACCAATTTTACCTTTGATAAAAATAAAAAGCAAACCTGCAGTATGCGATTAATAGACATAGGATCATAGGAGGTTACTAGGCTAATGGCCCTGGGGCCCTTACAAGCCTAACCAAGAGTTTATCTCCAAAATGAAACCTCTGTCAGCACCTTTCACCCCCTGTCAGTGAGGGACACAGGTGGAACCCCTGGGACAAATTTGTGGTTTCCCATCCACTCAAGGTTGTGCTTGAAGAAGGTCAGCAAGGTGCTTTGTTTGACATGTATGCGAAGTCTGTTCCAGAGACGGTGCAGCCTCTGGGAGACGGACCTGTCTCTCCAGCAGGTTTTGTTGATGTCTCATATTAGATTCAGCCTTTTGAGCGGGTAATGTATGAAGAGTTAAGACTTAGAGATATGGAGCATCTGTAGAGGGGCGGGGTCCAAGATTGCCTTATAGGCAAGACAAAGATCACCTCTGAGCAAATCTGTACGATACTGAATAGAGTGATAGCGATTTGAGCCCGTCCGCATAGGACAGGTGTTGGTGGCCATGGTTTCTCTTTGTGAGATATTTCTATGGCCTTTCCAGTTGGTGCATATGTTTGGAGAGGTACATACCAAATGGAGTATTATACTCAATTATTGGTCTAATGAGGGAGGAGTATAGAGAGGTGGTAATCTCCTTTTTTCTGGATGCGATCCCTTGACTTATGAGATGAACTAAGTAAATGGCTTTTCTGACCACTGCTGCTACATGATGGTTGAATGTGAGGTTTTTATCAACCTGAGTGCCCAGATGTTCTTCGTGTTTCACTGTTGCAGTCATCACATTTGTGGTTATCTGCTTGCAGTAGCCCTCAGTCGGCCTGATTATCAAAGTCTTGGGTCCTGTGTCGGTTGCTGTCTCATCTTCTGTGACATCAGGTAGTCAGGGATATAAAGCATGCAGCCAATGCCATTACATCAGCCTTTCTTGCCGTGCAATGCCCGAAGCAGAAGCAGATCACAAGTGCCAGTCGACAGACTCCTGAAATTTTCGTTTTTGAGTTTCAGAACCGAAGTCTTCAACTAAAGCTAAGTGCCCCGTTGGGGAAACTTTTTCTTGCTCTAAATCAATGTCAGTAAAAGTCAGTAATTGTATTTCTTGTGGAAAGCAAATACCTCATAAAATTTTTCATTCGTACTGTATTCCTTGCCTAGGCCCTGACCACGACGTACCTCGCTGTCAGTTTTGTGCCTTATTTAAACCTCGAACTATTCGTCATTGGTATATTTTCGCTTCTAAATATTTTGGTGCTTGGTTCAGTTATCCAGATATGTCTTCGGTAAGCCACCCGACTACTGACATTCTGAAAAAACGTAAAGATAAAGACAGAGACAGGCCACCTAGGTCCAAAGCTGCCGACGACGCTTCTCCTAAGCTAGTCGCCAGTACTCAGTGAGGTGCTTTTGCAGCCCCTGATACCCACTACTTTAGATTCACAGGCCTCTACTCAGACCCATTCAGAGTCTGGTATGCCACAAGATGCTTCAACTGTGGAACCTGCGGATGTCTCTCCCTTTGATGGTTCCGGAGCCTCTGTGCATACACTGGCTTCTTGAGGGTGTATTCAGGCCTACTGACTTTCATATTAAACCTTCGCCATCTTCTTCTTCAAGGCCTAAAACTCGAACCATGCCTAGAAAACAGATGCCCAGACCACATGGTCAGGCCTCTATGCCTAAAAAACAAATAAGAATGGCTAAAGACCTTAATACTTTAATCAGGGGAAGCCAACCTTCCCCCCTCTAAGAGACCTAGGACTGAATTTGCTTATGATACTTCTGACCAGGATTCTGAAATGTCTGTTTCCTCTGATGACCAGGATTTCCCCTTATCTACCTATGAGGATTCTGATGCAGAGGACTCTATTCCCTCTGCTTCTCCCCCTGAGGATTTTTCTTTTGGTGAAATCTTGCATACTTTTAGGGAGCATTTTCATTGGGAAAGCCAGGATTACTCCAATTCTGAAAAGAGGTTTAGGATTTTCTTACTACTGCCCCAACACAGGCCTTTAGCTTTCCCTCCTGTGCTAGACATTGTTGACGATGCCTTTTCGGAATCTAGCTTGGCCCCTGACTCTTTACCTCCTGCTCCCATAAAACCTGATGGATATTACAGGGTTCCTGACTCTCAAAAGTTCCTTTTTAAAAATCCTACTGCGAATCCTGAGACCATTTCATAGAGACCAAAGGATATTAAGGCTACTACTGCCAAATATCCTACCCCCTCTGATAGGGATTCCAGGGCCCTTGATAGATGGGGGTAAGAAGGTATACACCTCTGCAACCTTGGCCATCAGGGCCTTAAATTGCCAGTTTCATATGTTAAAGTATCAGCAGCATATTATTGGATTCCTTAAACAGAAAATGATGTTGATTCCTGATTGTGCTGAAAATAAGGATTTACAGGATTTAATGCATTCTGCTGAACAGGTTGGAATGTGGTTTTGATTCACTAGAGGCATCTTGCATGGCTGCTGTCACCGGGTCTGTACTTAGAAGGCATGCTTGGCTTAAGGAGCAATCTTTGTCAGATCATGTTAAAACTAAATTGCTGGATGCTCCCTTAAATCAGGACCGCCTATTTGGCAACAAAGCAGAAGTTCTTAAACAGATGAAGGAAAAAGCTAAATCTATGCAGGCTATTAAAGATTTCTTACAAGTACAGCCTCCAAGATTTAGTAGGCATTGACCCTCACAAAATTGGTCCTTTCCTGCCTCTTCAAGGCCTTCTCAGTTCAAACCCAGAACTAGCAGAACACTCTGGCTTCAGTCCCAGGGTACGCACAGGACTAAGCAGTCAGGGGCTCCCACTTCCAAATCAGGACGTAGTAAGACTCCCCCCTTGGTAAGCCGTCTCAATGATTTAACTTTAAAACTTCCAAGCACTTCTCAACTGACTGCTCCTTTAGGGGGAAAGATTGCTCTGCAAGCAAAAAACTGGGAACTCATTACCCAGGACAAATGGGTTTTAAATATAGTTTCCCAAGGATACAGATTTCACTTCCACACATCACCAACCCCAAACAGTCTACCCCCAAAATCAGTGGGCAGAGGCTCAGAACCAAGTACTCTCTCTTGAAATTAGAGGCTATTCAGACTGTACCAGAAGAGGAAAAGGGACAAAGTTTCTACTCAAGGCTTTTTCTGGTGCCCAGACAAGACAACTCATGGTGTCCTATCCTGGACCTTACTATCCTAAACACCTTTTTGGTGATTCCAAAATTCAAGATGCTAACTCTTCACTAGTTGCTTCCCATGCTAGGCAAGGATGCCTGGTTGGCAACACTGGATTTAAAGGAAGCCTACCTGCACATCCCAATTGGGGAATCTTGCAGAAGATACCTATGCTTCAAAGCAGGCTGCATGCACTGTCAGTTCTCTGCACTGCCCTTTGGCTTATCTACTGCACTGAGGGTACTCGCAAAGTGCCTAGCTCCAGTCATTGCATTTTGCAGGCAAAGAAATATTCAAATATACCCATACCTGGACGATTGCCTAATTCAGGCAGAAAGCCAGGACATACTTTTGAATCATCTGGCATTTGTACAAAAGGAGCTAACTTGTCTGTGGTACACCATAAACGAAAAGAAATCACAATTGGTACCCTGTCAGCAAATTATATTCATGGGAGCAAGCTTGAACACAACTTCCCAGATGGCTTTCCTCACGCCAGAGAAACAAATTCATTTGACAACTTACTTCAAACTAATGGCCACAAAAACCCTGCTTTCTGCAAGGCAAATGCCCTTCTGCGTTCTACTAATTCCATGTGCAAGACTGCATATGAGGAAACTACAATGGTATCTAAAAAGCCTGTGGTGTCAACATTCTCAGGATCTAGAAGCAGTGATTCCTATCATTCCTTGCCTACAGTTAAGTTCCTTTGTTGGGCAGAGGCCTGCCACTAAAACAAAGGTCTAACATTCACTCTACCCCCTGCCGCCCAAACCCTAACAACAGACGTATCAGACTATGCATGGGGGGCTCACCTGGCAGGGATGTGCATTCAGGGCAAATGGAACCCAAGTCAAATGCACCTGCATATCAATCAAAAAGAAATGCTAGCTGTACAGAATGCTCTGACAGCCTTCAAGGACCACATTCTTCCAGGACAATTAATGATAGACAGACAACACCACTGCTATGTAGTACATAAACAAGCTGGGGGGTACCCATTCATACCCCCTCTGCAGACTAGCCATGGATCTGTGGAACACAGCCTTGAGCTACCAAGTGCATCTACAGACTCAATTCCTGCCAGAAAAACTAAATACACTGGCAGACAAACTAAGCAGAAATCTAATGGACCCACACAAATGGAAACTGGAACCAAAGACTTTCAACATGTTGATAAACAAATGGGGAGCCCAGATAGAACTACCAATTGGACAAATTCTGCACAGGGACTCCCCACGCACAAGCTTGGAAAGTGGATGCTCTGTCCTTCAGCTGGAAAAATCTTATCAGTTTATGCCTTTCCTCCTCTGCCTCTCTACTAAAGGCAAACAGGACAAACCAAGGACAAAAATGATTGCACCAGATTGGCCATGCCAACAATGGTACCCCCTCTTGCGCAATGTGTCACTGCTGGCTCCATGTCACCTGCCTCAGACCCCTACCCTGCTGTCATAGCAGGAGAACCAGATTCTGCACCCTCAGCTGTAAACCCTGAACCTGGCAGCCTGGCTAATTACCTAATCTTTCCGTTACCATCCCTCAGTAAACAAGTGTTGGATGTCATTTTGGAGGCAAGGAGGCCAAGTACTAGAAAATCTTATGCTGAAAAATGGAAAAGATTCTGTGCCTGGAACCATACTCAAGGAATGGGCACAGCAGCACCCAATTTACCTCAGATTCTTCAATATTTAACTGAGATGCTTCACAAGGGCCTTTCTTTTTCCTCCATCAAAATTCATGCCTCAGCCATTTCAGCTCATTACAGCACAGAGCCACCCCTCTTCTCTCATCCACTGCTCAAGCTGTTCCTCAGAGGGGCCAAAAACTTAAGACCACCCAGGAGAGCCCCAGCTGCAGCCTGGGACCTTAACTTTGTATTGGAAAAACTCACTCTTCCTCCTTTTGAGCCAGCTGCAAGTGCAGAGTTAAAATTCCTTTCTTGGAAAGCAGCCTTCCTTTTAGCAACCACTTCAGCAAGAAGGGTATCGGAATTACAGGCCCTTATGGCAGTGGAGCCTTTCATATCTTTCATGCGGGCAGGGTGTCCCTCAGGACCAATCCCTCCTTCATGCCCAAAGTGGTATCCAGTGTGGCTCTTAATCAGTCCATTCATTTGCCAACCTTCTTTTCACAGAACAAAGGGGAATGGATACTGCACTCCTTAGATGTGCATAGTCAACTTAGATTTTACTTGGACAGGACTAAACCTCAAATGAAGTCTGAACGACTGCTGGTGACATTTGCTGCAGGGGCAGATGGAAGGCTATTTCAAAGCAAACCATTTCGAAATGGATAGGACATTGCATTCATTTCTTCTATAAGCACCATGGAAAACCTATCCCACAGGGGATTAGACCACATTCAGCCAGGGCTGCATCTACCTCTACAGCCTTCCTCAGAGGTGTCCCTACCAGGGACATCCTAGAAGCTGTGTTCTGTTCATGCTTTCACCAAGCATTACCATTTGACAATTTTCTCTAAATCCAGAGCTGGCTTTGCCACTGCAGTGTTGCAGGGCCTTATAGCTGGTCCTAATGCTATCTAAAGTCCTCCTCCCATCCTTAGCTTTGGAAATCTACCCAAATGTAATGACTGCAACAGTGAAACACGAAGAACATAGTACAGTTGTGCACACTTACCATAAATGTAGATGTTCGAGTGTATTCACTGTTGCAGTCCTGGTTACCCCCCCTCCAGCCCCCTGACTTTTTTGGCTATACCTCTGGTCTCCTTTACCATGCTTAAAAGCTTTTTGGTGTATTTGTTTTTTTGTTGGAGGTATAACCTTGTGTGTGTGTGTGTGTGTGTGTGTGTGTGTGTGTGTGTGTGTGTGTATATAAATATATATATATATATATTTCATTGCTTCCCATTAGGTGGGCACCTGACATCTGGGGCAAGAAAAAGTGATGTAATGGTGTCGGCTGCATGCTTTATACCCCTGACTACCTGACGTCACAGAAGATGAGAGAGCAACCGACGCAGGACCCAAGACTTTGATAATCAGGCCGACTGAGGGCTACTGCAAGTAGATAACCCCAAATGTCATGAATGCAACAGTGAATATACTCGAGCATCTACATTTATGGTAAGTGTACACAACTGTTCTGTCTCTCACCACAGGTTGTAGGCTTGGGGGGTTGCCGTTGATGTGGTAATCGGTAGGAGCTGTGTTTTTGCCAAATAGTATGATGCATTCATTTGTATTTAGCTTGAGGCCATGACTTTGGCACCAGTTAGTTGCTATGAGACCCTCTTCCAATATGTTAACATCATTTGGGGAGTCGGTGATAGCACCCAACTTAGTCATCTGCAAACTTGGTCAGCAACAGGCCTTTTGTCTTTCCCTGGACCTCTGAGAAGTAGATTCCAAACTGTAGCGGTCCCAGGACGGATCCTTGGGGAACTCCACTAGTGACAGGTCTGCTATCGGAGGTGGAGGTACCTATTTTGATTTTGAGGGTCCTGTCGGTGAGCTAGTTGGCAACCCACCTGATGAGATAGGGATTTACACCAAGTTGTGTTAGTTTTTCAGTGGAGCATTAGTACATTTCCAAATAGTTTCTACTAAATCAGTATTAGCAGGATTCCCTAATATTATAAAAACAGGTATCTGTTTCTGTCTTGCTGTAAACTCGAGTGTAACCAAAAAGCAATCAATTACATTCTTGATATTTTATGCAAAATGTATAGTAAGCTAGCATCTTTTTAATGTTCATTAAGGATTCATTCTCTTTAAAGTAAGATAAAGTAATATTTTACATTCCCCCAAAGATATGGCCTCCTCATTACAAGACATTTTATCATGAACTAACTTTTACTAAAACAGCAGGTTATTTACAGTTAGACTAATTGCTTAGTAAGGTAGTCTAATGTGGGAAGGTTTTATCTTTCTTTTGTGTGCTGCAAACCAAGAACATATGTGCACCAATGTTTGTTTCTAGTCTTTGGTTAGTTGGTTTGTCACCATAACATTTTAAAGTAATTGTATAATCCAAGTAATTCCAGTATATTATTATTGATCCCATCTTTTTTTTAATTTTTATTATAACTAAAACTAAAGTTGGACTTGATAAGCTGTACACAATTCTTAAGAATGGAAATAATGCTGATCAAAAGTGAAATGAGTACCTTACCTTGATCTCGCCAAGGCATTCGACACCATTCCTAACTTGGGTATTTTAGAAAAACTCACCAGCCTGAACATAAATCCCTACGTCACAAGATGGGTTGCCATCTGGCTTACAGACAGAACTCGCACGGTAAGAATAGCGGGCTCCAGGTCCGACTCTAAACCAGTCACAAGTGGTGTCCCACAAGGCTCGGTTCTGGGACCCCTACTGTTCCGCATATATTTTTCAGAAGTACAGGCAAACACAGGAGGACTATGGCTAACCAAGTTCGCCAGTGACTGCAAACTGGGAGCCATAATTGACTTTCCGGCTGACACGGACATCCTTCAAAAAGGCCTTACTAAGACAGACACCTGGTGTCAAAGTCAAAGACAGACACCTGGTGTCAAAGTCATGGCCTCAAGCTAAATGCCAAAAAATGCATAGTCCTCCCATTTGGGAAAAACAAAACACCCACAAATTACCACATAGGCAGCAGCCCCCTTAATACAGAAGAGGTAATAAGAGATGTTCATCGTGTTACCCTGCTGCAGTCATCACACTTGGGTTATCCTGTCATCAGGCGGTCCCGCAGTCGGCCGGAATTCCAAAGTCTTGGTCCGGCGTTGGTTGCTGTCGCTTCTTCCCTGACGTCAGTGCGCCAGGGGTATATATAATGCATCCAACGCCATTTTCTTCAGTCTTTCTTGCAGCGCGGTGCCCGAAGCAGAAGTAGTTCGCAAGTGCCGGTCGGCCGACTCCTGAGATTTTCGAAGTCGAATTTCTGATCCAAAGTCTTCAATAAAGCTAAGTACCCCATTGGGGAAACTTTTCTTGCCTCAGACCGATGTCAGAAAAAGTTAACAATTGTATTTCTTGTTGGAAGCAAATACCTCATAAGAATTTTCATTCTTACTGCATACCTTGCCTAGGCCAAGACCACAATGTCACTGGTTGTCGTTTTTGTGCTAGGTTTAATAAGCGTACTATAAAAAGACTCTTTGATTTCGCACGGCACTACTTCGGTAGAAAATTTAACTACACAATGCCGTCGGAACAACCAACTACCGGCGTGCACAAAAAACACAAGGATAAGGACAGGCAGCCTAGACCCAAGCCAGACTCCGAGACCTTGGCTGGACCGGTCTCCAGTTCACCGGTCTTCAGTGAGGCTCCGACACAGCCCCTGACTACCGCAGATTTGGAACCCGAGACCACTTCGGAGTCTTTGCCGGAGAGCGCTAGGCCGACGCAGCCATTTTGTTTAGCCCCTACCGGCGACTCTGCAGAAAGAGATGGTGCTACAGAAACACCTTCGGTTTCTGAAGGCGTCTTCAGACCGAAGACGCTCACCATAAAAACGTATCCTAAGCTTAAGACTCCTATTAAACCAAAAAAGACTGCACTTCAGTCTCCAGTACAAGGCCCCATGCCTAAGAAACAGATGCTTAAAATGGCTGAAGATTTGATCTCTTTAATCAGGGTTTCCCAACCCAACAAAAAGCCTCTACAAGAGGAAGATTTATGCCTCTTCTGATCAAGTGTCTATTTCCTCAGGCTCCTCTGAGGACCAAGATTACTCCTTCTCCCCTTATGAAGATTCTGATGCTGAGGATTCTATTACCTCCACTTCTCCTCCTGAAGACTACTCCTTTGGGGAAACTTTACACACTATGAGGGAACATTTTCACTGGGAAGGTTAGGACTACTCTGACTCAAAGAAAAGGCTCAGAGAGTTCCTTTTACTCCCCCAGCACAGACCACTTGCCATCCCCCCCAGTTTTAGACATTGTGGATGATGTTTATTAGAATTTAGTTTGAACCCAAATTCTCTTCCTCCTGCTCCAGCCAAACCAGACAGATACTATAGAGTGCCTGATTCCCACAAATGTCTTTATAAAAGCCCTGTTGCTGATCCAGAGACCATCTCCCAGGGTTCCAAAGGGACTAAGGCTTCTATGGCAAAAAATCCTGTACCCTCTGAAAGGGACTCCAGAGCACTAGACAGGTGGGGGAAAAAGGTTTACACCTCAGCCACTCTAGCTATGAGGACACTAAATTGCCAATTTCACATGCTACAATATCAGCAATTTCTAATGTCTCAGCTAAAACAAAAAATGAGCTCGCTCCCTCAACAGTCTGAATTGAAAGAAATGCAGAATCTGTTGCATGCAACTGAACAGGTGGGCAAACTTACTTTACAATGTGGTTTTGATTCTTTGGAGGCTTCCTGCAGGGCAGCTGTCACTGGGTCTGTTATACGTAGACATGCTTGGTTAAAGGAACAAACTCTGCCTGATCATGTTAAAGCAAAGCTTCTAGATGCTCCCTTACAGCAAGATGTTCTATTTGGAGTTAAGGCAGAAGAAGTCTTAAAGAAAATGGAAGATAAGGCAAAATCTATGCAGACAGTCAAAGATTTTCTACAGGTACAGCCCCCTCGCTTCAGCAGAAATTGGCCAACTAAAAATTGGTCCTTTCCAGCTACTGACAGACCACAGAGGGGTAAATACAGACGTCCAAGAGGCAGAGGACAACCACAAGCCCAATACAAACCTCGACAATGGGGCACTGCAACTCAGAAGGGAGGAGAAGACAGGTCCCAAACTACCAGAAGGCAAACTCAATGACTTGCACCTCATCTGGCCAAGCAACACTCTCTTGGCAGCTCCCTTGGGAGGAAAACTCGCACTTTTTTCAGACAACTGGCACATTGTCACAAAGGACAAATGGGTCCTAGACATAATTTCACGAGGATACAGATTCCATTTCCACACCTTGCCAATGAAAAGAGGAATGCCAAACCTGCCACAAAATCAATGGGCAGAGGCACAAAAACAAATTACAGCTCTCATGGACATGAGAGCCATTCAACTGGTACCTACACGAGAGCAAGGTCAAGGATTTTACTCAAGACTCTTTCTAGTCCCCAGAAAGGACAATGCCTGGACACCAATTCAGGACCTTTCAATTCTAAACACCTTCTTACAAGTACCCAAATTCAAGATGCTAACACTACAGCAGCTTCTTCCCATGTTGGGCAAGAAAGCATGGCTAGTAACGTTGGACCTCAAGGAGGGATACCTGCATGTCCCTATCAGACAAAGTTGCAGAAGATACCTCCATTTCATTGCAGGTTCAACCCATTACCAATTCTCTGCACTGCCCTTTGGCTTATCTACTGCACCTAGGTTCTTCACAAAATGCCTGGCACCAGTAATTGCATACTGCAGACAAAGAGGAATTCAAATATACCCATACCTGGACGACTGCCTCATCCAAGCAGAAAGCAAGGATATCCTCTAACATCATCTGGCTTTTGTAAAACATCTTCTAAGTTGCCTGGTGTACACAGTAAACAAAAAGAAATCAAAACTAGTACCCTCACAAAATATGACATTCCTGGGTGCCAGCTTGAATACAACGGCCCAGAAGGCTTATCTGACGCCAGACAAACAACTACAACTGACTCAATATTTCAAAACAATGGCAACAAAGACCCTACTCCCTGCAAGAAAAAATCTGCAGGCCTTGAGCTTCATGGCATCTTGCATACTACTAATACCATTTGCAAAAGCGTATGGTCTCAACACAGCCACAGCTTGGACACATTGATATCTCTCATTCCTTGCCTACAACAGGAGTTTCTATGGTGGTCACAGGCATGTCACCTCAACAAGAGGTCAGCCTTTCACCTTGCCCCCAGCCAGGCAAACTATGACAACAGATGCATCGGACTACGCCTGGGGGGCACACATGGCAGGACACTGCGTTCAAGGCGTATGGACTATAGATCAAAGAAATCTGCACATCAATCAAAAAGAGATGCTAGCTGTACAGAATGCTCTGACAGCCTTCAAGAACCTATTACATCCAGGACAACTTACGATAAGGACGGACAACACCACAGTAATGTGGTACATAAACAAACAAGGGGGTACACACTCCTACCCTCTATGCAGGCAAGCAATGACCTTGTGGAACACAGCACTGGATTACCAAGTTCAGTTACAAGCTCAATTCCTGCCGGGAAAAATGAACACATTGGCAGATGACCTCAGCAGAAACATCATGGATCCCCACGAGTGGAAACTGGATCCACAAGTATTTGCAATGATAACTCAAAAATGGGGCCTCCCAGACATGGATCTGTTTGCCAGCCCCCAAAACTATCAGCTAACAAAATTTTGTACAAGGACACTTCACCATCAAGCTTGGGAAGTGGACGCACTCTCATTCAGATGGAAAAACCTGACAGTATATGTCTTCCCTCCATTGCCTCTCCTCACAAAGGTGCTTCTGAAAGTCAGAAAGGAGAGACCACGACTGATACTCATAGCCCCAGACTGGCCACGCCAGCACTGGTACCCACTATTAAGGAATATGGCCCAGGGCCCACATTGGATTTTGCCACAAATTGCCCATTTGCTCACACAGCAAAACAATCAGATTCTACACAGCCAGCTCAAAACCTTAAATCTGGCTGCATGGCAAATCAACTAAGCATCCAGCCAGCTCCTCTTTCCCAAGCAGTTATGGATGTTCTTCTGGAAGCTAGGAGACCCAGCACTAGGAAGGCCTACTCGGACAAATGGAAAAGATTTTGTGCCTGGAACCAAGCTAAAGGCCAAAACACACTTCAGCCTCACATGCCTCAGATTCTACAGTATTTAACTGAGATGTTGCACAAAGGACTTTCTTTTTCTTCCATTAAAATCCATGCATCAGCTATTTCAGCCCACTACAACACGGATCCACCCTTATTTTCACATCCACTTCTAAGGCAGTTCCTCAGAGGGGCAAAAAACATTAGACCCCCCCAGGAGAGCACCTACACCAACATGGGACCTCAATTTTGTTCTTGAAAAACTTACACTACCTCCCTTTGAACCAGCCTTCTCTGCAGATCTACAGTTTCTATCATGGAAGACTGCCCTGCTGCTAGCAATAACTTCAGCTAGAAGAATCTCAGAGCTGCAGGCACTAATGGCAGTGGAACCTTTCCTCATTTTCCATCAAGACAGAGTTTCTCTATGAACTAATCCTTCCTTCATGCCTAAGGCGGTTTCCAGTGTGACTTTAAATCAAACCATCCACTTATTCACCTTCTTCCCAAATTCACAGAACAAAGGAGAAAGACTCCTGCATTCCTTGGACATTCACAGGCAACTTCGTTACTACTTGGATAAAACTAAGGTTTTCAGAAAATCTGACCAGCTCTTTGTATCCTATGCTACAGCTTCACAAGGGAAGGCTATATCAAAACAAACCATTTCCAAATGGATAGGACATTGCATTCGTTTTTGCTATACCCATCATGGAAAACCAGTTCCTGCTACCATTAGGCACCACTCTACCAGGGCAACAGCTACATCTACAGCCTTCCTCAGGGGGGTTCCAACCAAGGAGATTTTGGAAGCTGCAATTTGGAGTTCAGTACACACCTTCACCAAACTCTATCACTTACCACTTTACTCTAAGACTAGAGCTGGCTTCGCCACTGCAGTTCTGCAGGGCCTTCTAGCCTCCTCTAACCCTCTATGACTCCTCCACCCATCCTTAGCTTTGGGATTCTACCCAAGTGTGATGACTGCAGCAGGGTAACATGATGAACATAGTACAGTTTTGTACCTACCATAAATGTAGATGTTCGAGTTTACACCCTGCTGCAGTCCAGGTTACCCTCCCTCCATCCCCTCTGATCTAACTGGCTAAATCTCTACAAAACCTTCCTGATGTATTTGCTTATAGCTGGAGGGATTTTGTGTTTGTGCTAAAACTTCATAAATTGATACTAATTACTGACCACCTTTTTGGGGGCACCTGACATCTGGGGCAAGAAAAACTGAAGAAAATGGTGTCTGATGCATTATATATACCCCTGGCGCACTGACGTCAGGGAAGAAGCGACAGCAACCGACGCCGGACCAAGACTTTGGAATTCCGGCTGACTGCGGGACCGCCTGACAACAGGATAACCCAAGTGTGATGACTGCAGCAGGGTGTACACTCGAACATCTACATTTATGGTAGGTACAAAAACTGCACCATCTGTGGACCCAGGTAGATAGTAATCTCTCCTTTGACAATCATATTGCCAAAGTAGTTAGGAAATCCTTCTGTGTGGCCCATCTAATTACTAAGGGGTTCGCATCTAGAAATAAAGAGGTTATAGTACCCCTCTACTCGTCACTCATCAGACCCATCATAGAGTACAATGCCCCATTTGGGATGTACCTCACAAGAAACTTCCAACAGCTGGAAAGACCACAAAAGCACCTCACCAAGAGTATTACTGGCCTCAAACATATGTCCTTTGCAGCCCGACTGAAAAAACTCCAGCTGTACACAGTGGCATATCGCTTACTCGTAGGTGATCTCTGCCTGACTTACAAAGCCATGTCCAACTCAGAATTGATGGACGTGCTCCACCTAAAGAAATCCAAGTCACTGCGAGCCACGTGCTCCAGTGAACTAAACCTCGCCTCGACAATAAATAGAACATGCTGGAGGGATAGATTCCTGTCACAGAGACTCCCCATGCTTTGGAACAAAATTCCTAACTACATTAGGCAGAGCCTCTCACTAACACTCTTCAAGAGAAGCCTTGACGAGTGGATGGGTAACAGAAAATACACCCCTGGGATCACTTCATTGGCTCTGCTTGACAGAGGCTCAGTTAATTAATCAATGGGGCAGCGAAAGCCGACACACACTGGCTAGGCTTATAAATGCCCTCGGACAGATAGCCTACTACCTACCTATGAACCTATAAAAAATTTAATTTCCCAAACATGAACATCCTATGGCTATTTTTTAGTCTATCCAGCTGTCAGTAAACTGACACAAATGTACATGGTATAAGAGTTTATATTTATTTTTTATTACTGAATTATTATTGTAATAGACTTTTAAGAGTTTGTCCTTACTAAACAGCAGGAAGGAGCCATGACTGTATCCATTCCTCATGAATGAGTATTTAGCAGGGATATACTTTTATAGGTTCATAGGTAGGTACTAGGCTATCGGCCCAAGGGCCTACGTAAGCCTAGCCAGCAAGGTACCATAGCTTACGCCACCCAAGAAAGTTATTTTCCTGTGCTACTGTCCAGCAGAGACACAGAAGTGATCCCTGGGATGCATTTCCTATTTCCCATCCACTCATCAAGATTTTTCTTGAAGAGTGCTAATGAAGAACTTTGCTTGACATAGATGGGTAGCTTGTTCCAGAGTATAGGAAGTCTTTGGGACAGGAATCTATCCCTCCAGTGTGTCCTGTTTATTGTGGTAACAAGGTTTAGGTCCCTAGAGCGTGTAGCTTGGAGGGATTGGGATTTCTTTAGGTGTAGCATGTCCAACAGCTCTGGGTTTGACATAGCTTTATATGTTAGGCAGAGATCACCTCTGAGTAGGCGATATGCTAAGGAGTAAAGCTGGAGTTTTTTGAGGCAGTCAGTGTAGGGCATTTGTTTGAGGCCAGTAATCCTTTTTGTGAGGTACTTCTGTGACCTTTCCAGCTGCTGCAGATGTCCTGTGAGGTACATTCCAAAAGGGGCATTGTATTCTATAATGGGTCTAATGAATGACGAATAGAGGGGAACAATGACCTTTTTTATCCTGGATGAGAACCCTTTTATGATGAGGTGTGCCACATAGAAGGACTTCCTGACTACTGTGGTGATGTGGATTGGATGAGGATGTTGGGTGTACCAGAAGTCGTCCTGTTAGCCACACCTTTGAGCAGATGACTGAGATAGTTCTGCTGTACTGTAGGACAGCAACTGCTGGAGCTTCAAAAATAAGAAGCCTTCTCCCTGAACTCAACAAGGCTGTTTCTTTGTGCTTTCCCTCTTATATCTCTGATCCCAAGGGTACTCTTAAAAATGAGGGAGGAAAGAACAACATTTTTTTTAGTACCCACTTTTTGGTCAAGGCATCAAGCATAGCATTAGGAAAAATGGAAAACGATGCCTATTACCTCTGCTGGAGACTCACTGTGCTCCCGGCTTTAATGTGCATGGAACCCTTCTTATGCTTCATCCAAGGAACAGGGTGTCTCCTTAAAAAATGTTTCATTTCTGAAGTGGTTTCTGAGCTATCCCTTAACCAGGCCATTCTCTTCCCAGTTTTTTGTCTCAATCCCCAAAACTGAAAAGGGACCTTTCATTACCTTGATGTGTACAGACATCTGAGTTTATTTACACAGAACTAAGTAATATAGACAAAACAATCCGCCTTTTGTCTCCTCAGCAAAAGAGATGAATGGGAGCTAGTAAACAAACTCTTTCTAAATGGCTTTCTCATTGCATTTCATAGTGTTGTACTCCTCATGACAAATCTGTTGTGGGGCATATCAGAGCCCAGTACACTTGACCCACTATAGCCACTGCAGCTTTTCTTATAGAGTTCATTATGTAAACTCTTCTTGAAGAAGGAACTTTGGGCTTCTGTTCACACCTTGTCTGGGCACTACAGTCTCAGGACTACAGTCTTGCCTGCAGGGGTCTAATCTCCTTATCACTTGTCTCCAACCACCTTATTTATTTGTGTTGGGAGTCTTCCCAAAAGTGAGGACTACAGCAGTGAGTACTATGGAAAACATAATTGTGTAAGGAACTTACAATACATGTTGATGTTTGAATAGATTTACTGTTGCAGAGAAGCTACCCTCCTACCTACTGCCTTTTCTCTTCTGGCTTGTACTGTTTTCTACACAAGCACCATAGTACTGTTATCCACACCTTCCCTTACTTCCCTACCAGGCCTCCTTCCTTCTTTTACCTGAAACTACTACCTGAAGAGGGAGATTGGGAACTTATGGTGTGAACATGGGGCATCATGGGCTGTTGCCATCTGTTCCACTTGGTCTTTGATACTGGGTTTCTGCATGGCTTTAGCCAGGGCAAGAAAGATCTGAAGATGACATCGGCCAGCACGCCTCTTTTTATTACTGATGTGCTTGTGTAGTGGTGGGAGAGGTTTAGTTGAGGCTTTGGATGGGAGGCCGTGGAAAGTGTGGTTATACGAAAAGCACATTTTCATCCAAGCCAAATTCTCCTGCATCAACATAAGACACACAACGTCACACAGAGTCTCCCTTTCCTTTCGACTTCTCTGCTTCTTTCACAGAATTACTGATGGTTGACCCACTTTTGAAACTAATGTAAATATTTTACATCATGCTGTACTTGTTTACTATAATGTATATAAACAGTTTTTCTATAAAACTAATCTGAACTACTCTGTTATTGCTTACATTTATGCCTGTTTTGTTTATGAAATGTTTTGTATTTCACCAGGACTGATCCTGGAATTGGTAAATGTTGATAAGTGCAGTACACCGGTAGACAAGAATAAATACTGGCAGGCAGGCATGTAATATATATGCAAGTCCTTAACACAGCTATACTGTCCTCAAGAGGAGGTCACTGTAATATAAAAGCTACTCCTTCATCCTTTAGTTGCTAGAAAGTTTTCATTCTTAAATGACATCTATTTCACTGCTCGGTTTGTTATGATAATTGGCATTACTAGACGCTCAGAATTTGTCTGCAACACACTTTCCTATGTGGCTTAAAGAACAGAAGAAAGGGCATCAGAAAATCTTCATAAGTGCCTTGCATACTGTGTACCTACCTTCACAAGCATGACACAAGAATTGATACTGTTAGAGGAGAATGAGACAGTTGATAAATCTAGCTGGAAAAAAGGAACAGGAGGTAGGTAAGCCCAAATGATATGATGCATTGTGACAGAGTCCTCTTTTAAGGTTTATTGTTATGGTTAATATCTTACACATATATTTGATTGCTTAATGAATACCATGTCTTTTCAGCATTTCTATGGAGAATATAATGGATGTTACAAAAAATGGAGAACATATCACATGTCCATATGTTTAGAAAAAAGAAATATACTTACTGGCAGCCATATTTTTACAAGCGATACAGTGAATGTACACATAGTTTGCTGCTGTATCTTGCCATTTGGCACACCAGTCTGTCAGTCATTATGTAAAGTCTAATACAGAGGGGTAGGATTGTGAGAGTTATTGCCATGGTGATTAAGAAGAGTCAACTTGAAAACCCCGGGACCTAAATTTAAACAAGAGATTTGTTAGAAATGTGCATATGTACTATGTAACATTTTAAGAAAATCTGTTACATTTCTTGCTCTTTTGTTTTATGTAACTACCTTGCGAAAACATTTTGCATTCATGCATGTCTTGTGTACTTCTGTCAGGCCCTTTGTGAATAAAAGATCAGATGGGCAAACAGTGGGATAAATTAATGTACACTCACCTACTGGAGAACTATGACAGTAAAAGATCAGTAAAGTACAGTTTTGTACCTACCATAAATGTAGATGTTCGAGGATCTCCATTGCTGCAGTCCTTACATATGGGTATTCCGCTGTCCACAATCGGCCCGAATACCAAAGGGCTAGAACCGGCGTCGGTCATCGGCGCCCGAGACTGACGTCAGTACGTGCCAGTACAAATGCGCATGACCGACGCCATAACCTCAGTCTTTCTTGCCTCAGATGTCAGAATGCAAAAAACACCACCCAAACCCCAACCTAAAAAGAAAAGGGGGGAAGGAGGGAGGGAAAATTGGACTGCAGCAATGGAGATCCTCGCACATCTACATTTATTGTAGGTACAAAACTGTACTATGTTCTACGCCTCCCATTGCTGCAGTCCTTACATATGGGTAGAATCCCAGAGCAACGGAAAAAAGGGAGGCTGGTCAACTAAATAGCATTAGGAGCTGCTGACATGCCCTGTAAGATTGCAGTGGCAAACCCAGCCCTAGACCTAGAATAAAGAGGTAAATGATAATGCTTTGTAAAGGTATGTACAGAACTCCAAGTAGCTGCTTCTAGAATGTCTTTAGTAGCTACCCCTCTCAAAAAAGCAGTAGAAGTGGCCGTAGCCCTAGTAGAATGAGGCCTGATCCCAACTGGAACATCCTTTCCATGATGAGAGTAACAAAAAGCAATACAATGGCCAATCCACTTGGAAATAGTTTGTTTCGAGACAGCTTTCCCTCGTGAAGTCAAAGCAAAAGAAACAAATAATTGTTGAGATCTTCTGAACTCTTTGGTTCTGCTCAAATAATACCTTAACTGCCTATGTACATCCAAAGAATGCAAAACTTTTTCCCTTCATTTTGGGGTTAGCATAAAAAGTAGGCAAATGTATAGATTGGTTCAATGCCACATTAGAAATCACTTTAGGCAGAAAAGTAGGATTAGTACGTAAGGAAACTCTGTCATTGTGAAAAATCAGAAAAGGTTCCACTGCCATGAGGGCCTGTAATTCAGATACCCTTCTAGCAGAAGTAACAGCCAATAAAAAGCAGTCTTCCAAGACAACAACTGCAATTCAGCTGTAGCTGCAGGTTCAAAAGGAGGCAGAGTCAGCTTTTCCAAAACAAAATTAAGATCCCAGGTAGGAGTAGGAGCCCTCCGTGGGGGTCTTATATTCTTTGCCCATGTAAGAAACTGCTTAACCAATGGATGTGAAAATAAAGGAGGGTCACAATCATAGTGAGCAGAAATAGCTGCAGCATGCACTTTTACAGAAGAGAAGGACAAACCCTTGTCCAATAAAATAGTCAAATATTGCAATGTACAACTCAAATTAGGCAATTCGACATCAAAGCCTTTAGCTGAACTCCAAAGAAAAATCTCTTCCATTTACCAGCATAAACTTTTCGAGTACTAGGACGCCTGGCTTCCAAAATAACATCCAAAACTTGTTGAGGGAGCTGAAGGTCCTCCTTCTCTAAAACAGAATGCGCCAGGCTGTCAGGTGTAGGGATTGCACCCTGACATTGAGAAAATGATTGTTTTCCTGAGACAATAAGTGAGGAATCTGTGGTAATGGCCAAGGTGGTACATGAATTAAGCTCCTCAACAGAGGGTACCAATGCTGACGAGGCCAATCCGGTGCTATAAGGATCATGCAAGGTTTGTCCCTCCTGACTTTCAACAGCACCTTTGGAAGAAGAGGCAAAGGAGGAAAAGCATACACGTGAAGGTTGCTCCAACTGAAGGATAGTGCATCTATTTTCCAGGCTTTTGGATGAAATAGCCTTGTGCAAAACAGTGGCAGTTGGAAATTCAGAGGAGAAGCGAACAGATCTATGTCCGGAGTTCCCCAAGCCATTGTCAACTGAAGAAATACCTGAGGGTCCAATTTCCATTCGTGAGGATCCACAATCTGTCTGCTCAGAACATCTGCTAAAGAATTTTGTGCTCCTGGCAGAAACTGTGCTCGAAGAGTGATGTGCAGATTCAAAGCAGTTTCCCATAACAGCATTGCTTGTCTGCAAAGAGGGTAAGAATGAGTTCCCCTTGCTTGTTGATGTACCACATGACAGTCGTGTTGTCTGTTCGAATCAACACCAGTCCTGGTTGAAGTAGGCTCTGGAATCCTTCCAAAGCAAATTGAACTGCCAGCATCTCTTTCATGTTGATATGCAAGTGAAGTAGCTCTGGGGGCCAAAGGTCTTGAATCCATTTTCCTCTGAAATGAGCTCCCCAGGCTGACTCCGAGGCATCTGTCGTCAATATCTGACTTGCCTCTGGTTGGGTCACAGAGAGCCCCTTGTTTAGGTGACATTCCTGAGCCCACCACAGAAATTCTCTCTGAATGCAAGGTAGAATCCGAATGACAGTGTCCAAATCGTGGCAGTGTTGAGTCCAAACGCTTTTGAGATACCATTGTAGCTTCCTCATATGCAGTTTGGCATTGGGAAGTACTAGAATGCAAGATGCCATGAACCCCAAGGCTTGAAGGACTGTCCTTGCAGTCAGCCTGGACATTACTGATAGCTGTTGGAAGTATAGGTGAAGATTCCTTTGTTTGTCCGGGGTAAGAAATGCCATCTGAGCAGCTGTATTCAGTTTCACACCCAGAAAACACATCTCTTGTGAGGGTACTAGACTGGACTTTATTTCGTTCACAGAATACCCTAGGCATCTTAAAACTGTCATTACATACTGCAGATGTTGAAGAAGTTCGTGCTTGCCTTGAGCCAGAATCAAACAGTCGTCCAGATAAGGATAAATTTGAATTCCTGTTAGTCTGAGAAAAGCTATTACTGGAGCCAGGACTTTTGTGAATACCCTGGGCAGTAGACAAGCCAAAGGGCAATGCAGAGAACTGATAATGCAAATTCCCATTCCGAAATCTCAGGAATTTCCTGCAACTGGGCCTGATAGGAATGTGAAGATAGGCCTCTTTGAGATCCAGAGTCACCATCCAGTGATCTTTGCCCAGCATAGGTAACAGCTGTTGCAGTGTTAACATCTTGAATTTTGGAATTTCCAGAAAGTTATTTAGAATGGACAAGTCCAGAATTGGTCTCCAAGTATTTCCTTTCTTTGGCACTAAGAAAAGACGGGAATAAAACCCTGTGCCTCTTTCTGCAGAAGGTACTTCCTGTATTGCTCCCAACTGAAGCAGAGAAGAAATTTGTGTCTGTGCTTCCAGTCTTTGCTGATGAGGCACATCCGGCATACCTTTGAAAGGAGGGAATGTGTGAAAATATAATTTGTAGCCTCGATTTATTATGTCCAATACCCATTTGTCTTGGGTAAACAAATGCCAATTCCTTTTGAAAAGTCTCAGTTTTCCTCCTAGAGGGGCTGCCAGCAAGGCAGAGTCCGGCAGCTGAAGACACGGGTCATTGGGTCTGTTTCCGAAAGGACTGACCCCTGCCCTCCCCAGCAGAAGGGGTAGAAGAACTCAAAGACCTAGAAGTAACAGGGCCCTGAGAGGAAGCCCTACCTCTACCTCGCCTCGACCTGCCCCTAGATTGATAATCCGAAGAGGGGAAAGACCATCCCTTAGCAGGCCAATTCCTACTGAACTTAGGGGGCTGAACCTGTAAAAAGTCCTTAACTGTCTGCATAGACTTAGCTTTTTCCTCCATCTTTTTCAAAACTGATTCTACTGGAGGACCAAAAAGAACATCAGATTGTAGAGGAGCATCCATAATTCGAGCCTTAACATGCTCTGACAAGGTCTGATCTTTAAGCCAAGCATGCCTACCAACAACTGAACTAGTAGCAGCCACCCTGGAAGAAGCCTGTAAAGCATCAAAACCACACTGCAAAGAATGCTTACCAACTTGGTCTGAAGCATGCACTAAATCCTGAAGCTCCTTACATTCAATACCTTCAGCTAAAGCATCTACTTTACATTTCAATTGGCCCAGCAAATAATTTTGATACCGGAGCATATGAAACTGACAATTTAAAGCTCTCATAGCCAAAGTAGAAGAGGTATACAGTTTTTTACCCCACCTATCCAGGGCCCTAGCATCCTTGTCCAGAGGAACTGGATTCCTAACCACAGAAGCCCTAACACCTTTGGGGCCTTGAGTAATAGTTTCTGGATCAGCCCTAGGACTCTTATATAAGTACTTGTGAGCTTCCGAACCCTGTAGTATCTATCTGGTTTAACCGGGCAGGAGGCAGAGAATCTGGGTTAAGGGCAGCCTCAGAAAATACATCCTGAACAACATCCAGTACAGGGGAATAGCCAAGGGCCTATGCTGAGGCAAAACAAGAATTCTCTTAGTCTTTACGAGAATCAGAATAATCCTGGCCCTCCCATTTGAAATGTTCCCTCATGGAATGCAAAGTCTCAGAGAAAGAAAAATCTTCTGGAGGGGACGAGAGGAGTAGTGTCCTCAGCCTCCGAATCAGAATAGGGAGGGAAATCCTGAAGTTCTTCTACAGAGGAATCTGACTCATTGGAAGACTGAACCAAACCCTCCAACTCTGTCTCTACCCTGGGCCTCTTCGCAGGAGGGGGCATAGAACCCCTAATTAAAGTAATCAAATCTTCAGCCATCTTTAACATGTGCTTCCTAGGAGCTGGACCCTGGGGACTAGCACCAGCAGGGGCAGACTTAGACTTAGAATGGGCTTTGTTTTGAGAAGGAGGAGGCCTAACTACCCTATGAGGGGAGGGAACCACTGACATCAGAGAAGCACCCTCAGCCTGGCCTAACACAGGAGAAGCCACTTCCTGCAGTAACAAAGGCTCCCCTTGAGACTCAGGTAAACTTTCAGAAGGAGCCGCTGAAGTAGCCAGTGGTACTACAGAACCGGCGTCCGGAGTGGACGACTCATCCTGTTTGGACCGCAAAGAGTTTTCTTTGCGTTTCTTAGAAGAACCAGTCGGAGAATCCGACGGCATGTTGTAATTACAACGTTTACCAAACACCAGCCTAGCACAGTCCAACCGACGTTTAATAGTACGCTTGTTAAAAGTAGCACAAAAGCGACACCCAACAACGTCGTGCTCAGGCCCTAAACAAGGAATGCAGAGTGAATGGTAATCCCTATGAGGAATCTGTTTCCCACAAGAAATATAGTTATTAACTTTTTCTGACATCCGTCAATACTGAGGCAAGAAAAAGACAAAAGTGTCCCCAACGGGGTACTTAGCCCAACTTGGTCTCCGGTCTGAAACTCGAAAACCGACAATTCCAGAACGCCGAACGGCACTTGCAAATGCTGCTTCTGCTTAGGACCACACGGCAAGAAAGACTGAGGTTATGGCGTCGGTCATGCACATTTGTACTGGCACGTACTGACGTCAGTCTCGGGCGCCGATGACCGACGCCGGTTCTAGCCCTTTGGTATTCGGGCCGATTGTGGACAGCGGAATACCCATATGTAAGGACTGCAGCAATGGGAGACGAAGAACATCAGACTGTTAATTTTTGTAATCATATGTGTTAGTGTATTGTTGACTAGAGTTCTTTAATGATTTGGTAGCTACTTATCACTAAATAGAACAAGTGCTGCTATGTCAAGCTTATTTAGATTGTAGAATATTTGTGATTGTTGAGGGATCACTGAACAAATGTTCACAATTAGAGGAATACAGTGATAATTTTAGGGCAGAGAGAGGTTCTTAACTTGAGTTACATTTTGAATATTTTATTTTTACAGGAAGTCCCTGCTATCCAGCTCAAGTCTATGGAAGGGATCGCAGATACTGGAGGAAGTACATACATTTTGATTTCAATGAGCTCATCCGTATTGCAACTGAGGAGATAATCCGGATGAAATGAGCAGTTTTGAAGAGTATGTTGCTGAACATACTGCAGAGCTGTATAGGACTGGTGTTTTGGGAAAGCTCTGAATGCACTGAACCTTCTCTGAAACTACCTCACCTTCAGGTAGCTTGCCATCTGCATCCTTGCTTTTGTTATATTTGATTCCCAGGTGGTAGCTGATCCCTTCTTGGACAGTACGTTTGGTGTGATACAGTGTGATACAAGGAGTGGCACATCACAAGAGCATGAAAAAGTGATGTATATAGTACGGTTCATCTAACTTAAGAATAAAAGCTCGGCTATTTCTTCTTCTGGGTATTGGACTTTTCATAAAAGTTAAACAGAGCGTGCAGGAACATGCCCTCCCACATGAGTTTGCTATGACATTCCATTGTATGGTGTATTAAGCAGTCGCTTGTCAAGCCTTACCCTGTCACTGCAATAACAGCTTTTCTTGTGCACCTATTCAGAACAGCCAAGTGAATTGTGAAGTAGGTTGCCTGAGAACCAGTGGGCCAGTACTTCTGATGTGTGGCCAGCATTGAGACTTCACATGCCTAAATGCTGTAGCAGCCAGAGTCTAGGCACCAAAGACCCTCTAGTGATTCCTTTTAAGTGCATGAAAGTCAATAAAAACTGTTTGCTGTAAGCAGATTTCTTTTTCCACATGCAGAACAGTATTCTTTCCTCGATGGTTATGTTATGAGTTACTGAATGAGTTTCGTCTAAGTGCCAGTCTACTAAAGTCTCTTAAGCCAAAACGTCCATTATCTCAGCTTTTTTTAGGTCTTGTTTTCCTGATGGTGCTGTGTAATGTAACTCACTGTGGTATTTGTGTACAGCAACTTAATGTGCATGAAGTCTTAGCTGCCTTCCCTCAGTTTTGCTTTGTGTTCGTTGAGTAAATTCTCTAGAAACGGGTGTATTCAGTTACAGAATCCAAGTGCAGTGCCATGTTTGCTGACCTGGGTCGCTAGAGTGCAGTGAGTATAGTAGCACACACACTGTGAAGGGCAGGTCGTCCTTTAGACTATTCCATCAAACCAGCTAGCTGCTGATCCATAATCCTCTCCTGTCTAGATGATCTGTAATTCAAAGTGTGTAATGCATGCACTGCAGCAAGAGAAAGGAAAAGGAAGCACCTTGTCATTGTCTTTTGAACAGTTTATGCTAATTGAACCCACATTGATTGCCTCTGTGTTATTCTTGGCTGCTTAAAACAGGTAGATCAGAATGTTAAAACTTTGTCTTTTGATTTGTTACATTGTTTATTTTAAAGGACATATCTTTTTTGACCTGATAGCATACAGAGGTAAATACATTTTGTTATACACACACACACACACACACACACACACACACACACACACACACACACACACACACACACACACACACACACACACACACGTTTAAATCCATATATAGGAAGTGCCTGATTTTGTAAAAATTGTATTAGTTGCTAGTAGTTGGTGAAACACTGCCCATGTGTTTTTCTTACCAGGAAGTGTAATGAAATTAGAAGATAAACTCATGATTTCATGATTGGTGATGCTAAACTAGGCTGAGAGATACCACCATTTAACAATTTTAACCTCTAAAGGTCTGTCTGTTATTTGTATCTGCTGTATATATCTTGTATAAATTATTTTTAACATAAGTTTGAGTCTACATTATGACATGATAGTAATTTTATTTTAACTTGTATTTAAATAAAATATTTTATTTTGTATAACTTTTTGTAGTGGTTTTATGTGAATCTTCTTTTGTTTTACCCGTTTTTGTGTGTGTGTATGTTTGACACTTGTTAAGTAGATGCAGACTGATCTAGTGTGGATTCTCTTTTAGCTGTAACTTAAGTTGTATGTAACAGGAAACAAAGCCATTGCAACAGTGTGAAGACTAAAGTTTTACAAATAATATTGGGGGTGATGTGAATGACACAAATAGATAGACCCCACCAAAAGTTAAATCTGTATGCTGCAGGCATATACTTAGAGAACAGTCCATTATGTGTTACAGTTGTCTAAAACAGTACATCCAAGTACTTGATTGATGATGATAGGGGCAAACAGTTGAAACAAGAGGTTACATTAATGCCAGTCACTGAAGTGTTGCACTTAATTAACATTACACGCTTAGAATGCTTACAATCTGTGATGTTTCACAGATGCAACCGTCCACAAAACAGAATTAATGAACTGTTTGAAGCCATCACCCACAAGGGAACATAAAAAAGTATTTGCATTGGATTTAATTAAAAACTGGAGGTAATAGGAAAGTAGTTTTGAAGATGTATAAGGCACCTTGTCGCTGGAGTGTGTATTAAATTGTAAGAAGTTGTTGGCTTTGAAGCATGATTGCTGATGGGACAGAGGTTACTTTGGCAATTTAATGTCTTGGCATGAACATACAAATGAAATTTGTTTTCAGGCATGCCAAACATTCCATTCTCAACCCCCCAGAGCAAATGAGTTGTTGTACCTTCATTTCTTTTCATCTCTGTAATGTTAAAATACAAAGGAAATGGAACGTTCATTATCATAGTTGTCTTAGTCTCGGTGGGCCTTTGTGGCATATTTCTGTATTTGGATCTACCTTCAGGAGGGAAGGTAATTGATCTGGCCCAGATATCTGCATTTCTGAGCCTTTAGATTTCTTTGTTTATTGTTAGTTGTGAAGTCTTGCATATAGTGGAAACCATTCATTAGGGTTCATTTTGGGAAATCTGTGACGTCAAGAAGAAAGGAGCTTTTCATTTATTTCCAAATCATTAATGGCTTGTATTCCTTGCCCTGCCTTCTAAGCACCGTTTGAGAATCTTTGTTCTCGGATGACCCCTCTGCAGACGTCTTCAAAATCAGTTATCAACTGTCTCAGTGACATAGCTGAGGGGTGCGAGAGGGGTAGTCTGCCCCAGGTGGTGCTTTTGGGACTTTTTACAGTCCTGTTACATTACATCTGTGCATACGTTGTCGCACAGGCATCCTGTCCACCCATGCACAATTTTAAATAACAGTAGAGATCAGTGGTTCACAGAATGCCATGGAATGTAAGTGTTCTGTGTTCGATCTGCTTTTACTTGGTTCACAGTGTGTTTCCAAGTGTTCTATCTGCTTTAACTTGGTTCGGTGCGTCTGTGTTCGACCTGCTTTTACTTGGTTCAGTGTATGTGTTGCAACTGTTCGATCTGCTTTTATTTGCTTCACGGTGTGTGTGTGTGTGTGTGTGTGTGTGTGTGTGTGTGTGTGTGTGTGTGTTTTGTAAGTGTTCAATCTGCTTTTACTTGGTTCACTGTGTTTGTGTGTGTTTGTGTTTGTGTGTGCTTGTGTTTGTAAAATGCCCCAGTTAAGGATACCTGGTGGTTAGTGTTACTCAGGTACAAACCCTGTACTTTAGGTGCAAGAAACAAGAGCCTGAATTCTCTACCCATGCCACCACTTGTGGTTCAGGGATTTGAGTCCATAGAATGTTTAGCTTAGCTCATACTTTTAGTCTGTTCCTCTTAAAATTTGTGGTTTTCTGGCAAATTAGTGTGGACTAATGACAATAATGACAGCCATTTAAGTTTCAATCTTCCTGTCTTTCAGAAAATGGATGGTAACATAAAACAATTTATTGTAGCAGCTTTCTAAGATTATACAAATGATGTTTAAAATGTGTCCCTGGTTTTGGCCTTTGCCCCTTCCTGTAAATGTTGCCTTTTTCCAGGTTTCTTGTCCTGCAAAGTTGAGAGATATAGTTGAGTGTCAAGTGCATTTTACAAGGAGCTGAGAGCTTCAGGGGAAGAGTTTAGTTCTGCTTATGCCAAGTCTGTTTACATGAGCAACTGTTTAGCAAATGATAGCACTATCGTGCTAAATTCTTTAAAAGCATTGTTAGTAGCAAAAGCATTGTTAGTAGTTTAACAGGTAGTATACTTGCTTTTGCTGCAGAAGGCTGTGGGTTCTACTCCCACAATATGTACATAGATTGCTGATACTGTACTGCATTGTACTTTAAAGGGGGTAGCTGCTGCAGTCCTGAGAATGTCCTCCTCTAGAGGAGATATCTAGTAACCATGAACCTGTTATGAGTTTGCCATCCACTCCCTATTGCAATATTACCAACTTACAATACCATTTTTTAATATAAGGCAATTTATTCTTCAAGGGCAGCAGGCACTGAATTTGTAGATGAAACACTTGTTTAATCTTCTTCAAAAACATTTTTAGAAGTTTTTGTTTTTATCAGGTTCAAGTATATGTTTGATTATCCGAACAGTTTGGTTATCCAAACTACCCTAGGTCCCAATTAGTTTGCATAATTGACTCTACTGTACAAGAAGACATTCTGTTCTTGTGTTGCTGTTTGCGTGTCCGTATTTCCTACAGCCTAGCCTGTCCACCTTTTCTTTTATCAGTACAACATACAGGTAAGCTTACAAGTACTAGAAATATGAACTACAATGACTTACTGAAAATTAAAATTATTTAATATGCCTAGAAACTATGAACCTGTTTTCAGTTTGTCATCCATTCCCTATTGCAATATTACCAACTTATAATTTTTGAATGTAACATAGGCAATGTATTCTTCAAGGGCAACAGGCACTTTATTTGTAAATGAAATATAAAGTTGTTTGCTAGCAGCAACCTCTTCATTAGTTACAGATCTCCTTAATGTGGAATTATTTAGAGTTTTTACTTCTGCAATGATTGTGCATATTTACTGATCTTGGTGGATTGAAATGACAGAAGTTTGAATAGACTTTTATGATGGAAATGGTCTGAATTGGGCAGTTTTGTCATTATTGGTTCATACAATTTTTTCATTGCTAACTGGAAAAATGTTCAAAACAAATTTAAAACATGCTCTAACAAATGGGCTGTATTATACAAGGAATATAATTTAATACAATCAGAAAGGTGACTCAATGAACACATATTGCATGGTCCTAAATATGTGTGCAAAGGGGCCTGTGATTTGAAAACAACCCAAAGGTAAACTTTATCCACCACTGGCCAGATGCATTTTCTTTGAATGTGGGTTTCAATGCTGTTTCAATGAATGTGAGTTTCAAGGGCAGAGAAGTTTTAACGCTAAATCTTTTCATTGTGAGACTGTATTGCTTTGTGTAGCATATGTCTATCAGTGTTTGTGCTATAAAATTTAAGTTTTTAATTAAATTCAAATAATAACTGTAGAAGTAAAGCATAAAACAGTATGCACATTACAGTGTTTATGGGAAACTGGGAGAAATAGCCAAGTAATGGGACATTGGCATGGCTGCAGGGGGAGGGGGGGGTTGTGTACAGGGGGCCCCATTTGACCATGATTTTGTGAGGCGGGAGGGGCGGCAAACTCAGACAGTCCCAGGTGGCACAAACTCGAGCTATGGCACTGTTTTGCCTGCTAGCTAAAGGCCAGTAGTGGTGTGGCAGAATGCAGTTAGTTGTCTTTGAAGGCCTCAGCTGTGTTCTCCCTAAATTTATATATAAACACCACTTTGGTGGCTATCACATCAGCCTGAGTGATTGGTGAAATGTGCTTATTTTATTCATTTGTTAACCAGGTATGCAGTCTGCTTCATATGAACCTTTTTTTAAAACCTGACTCCAGCAATAGACGCTGAAATGACAAATGCAAATGAAAAGTTCAGCAAATGAAGTGCAACAGAGATCCATGAAAGAATATACCTCTAAATGCCTAACTCCAAGTGTTATGTCACAGGATGCATATTGTACAGATCTGCAAGATTCAGATCCTTTTGGAATTAAGCAGAAAGATAATACTTGATGCCCTTCTATTCCAGTGTTGCAGTATTCACTAGTGGGTTTACCCTTCTTCCCATCAGCTTGTCTGGCCATGTTTCTAAAGCTTTTCCAATCTTTGATGGCATGTCGGACGTCTGACGTGTTGGCAGGTACATGGGCCATAAATGTGATGTCTGTGCGCACCAGTCCTCAGAACTTTTCAGCCACCAGCCGTACACCAGGTGGTGCTTCTACTCGCGGACATATAAGTTTCGCATTAAGATAAGTACCCCATTGAGGATTTTCTTCAGTCCTTTGGTATTTACTATAGTCTGGTAATGTCCAGTAAGAGCAAGTGCAACTTTGGTTGCCAGATTCCCCACTGACACCCACAACCAGTGCCTCTTTTGTTTGGGTAGGGTTCGCAATTATAAAAACTGCGCCATTTGTAAGTCGTTTGTCCATAAGACCTTTTGTCACTGACTTCAGGCCCCTGACTTGTATCTTGAAAACCAGAGGCTTAGACAGATCGCTGTTGGAATGGAAGCCGCTTCCGATGCCCCATCTGAACCACCCAGGAAGAGGGCCAAGCACACACGGCCACCTACTTCCACCCTGCCTCCCTCCACCGATTGTCACCCTGTAGCCATCGTTAGCTTGGCCGAGGAACCGGCATCTGCCATTTCGGATAAAGCAGGTACCTATCAGACCGCACAATCCAGAGTGGACAACACATCCGGGGAGGATATCCCGGCACCTGATTCAGATGCCGGGGAAACCAGTTTCTGGATGGGAGCTTAGGAGCAGGGGTCAGCCACTCCTTCTACGACTTCAAGGCTGACCGCCAGCCAGACGCCGGTTCAGCCTACAAAGGAAAAGACAGAAGACGAGAGATATCACTTCAACCACAGAGGCCTTACCAGACTGGCAGGCCTTCAGTCAGACCCTATACAATGCCTTCCTGGACATTAGGCTTACGACAGACCTGTCTCATGTTGCTCCACCTCTTCTTATTCCCAGGCCTATTCAGCCTGAGACATTTTCTAGACAACCTGCAGAAAAGGAAATGTCTGACTCCTCAGAGGGCTCCTTGTCCTACTCTTCACAAGTTTATTCCCCTCTTAGGGTATGGATCCCCAGAAGAAGCCTCTGCTGAACCTGACTCCCCTGTGGAAAACCTTACCTTTGGGGACAGTGTCAATCTTATGAGATGAGAGAACATTTCTATTGCTACGGATAGGGCTACCAAACTTCTCCCTACTACCACCGTCCTGCCTGCAGATAGATAGCAAGGTCATGGAGAGGTGGGGGAAGAAGATATACACTTCTGCTGCCTTAGCCTTTGGGGCTACAAATCATCAGTCACACATGGCCAAATACTCTCTGGCCTTACTGGATAAAGCTTCTAAGGAACTCAATGACATCCCTGACTGCGCTGCAAAGGCACTTCTGTCCTCCTTACTTGGGCTAATCTCCCAAGTCAATGAACATTCTCTAAGGTGTGCATATGATGCAGCAGAGGCCTCTGCCAGGTCAGCTGCGTCTGCTTCTGTATTGAGGAGATACTCCTGGCTATGTTTTTAGCCCCTACCGGATGACATTAAGGTCAAACTCTTGGATGCTCCTTTGGACCACTCAGCCCTTTTTGGCTCCAAGGTGGCTGATCTCTTCAAGTCACTTCAACAAAAAGGTAAAGATCTAAAGCATCTACTTGTCTCTCCAATCCCAAAATTTCAGAGGCACTATCCAGCCAAGACACAATTTATAAGGAAGTCTTCTAGGCCCTCTGCCCCCTCCAGGTCTAGAAGACTACACAGGAGACAGGCTACTCAGCCTAGGACTCCTCAGGCCGCTGCCTAGAGACCTCCCTTTTCAGATAGGGCAGGCAGCATCTGACTGCCTGCCTCTTTTTCTCCTCCCCTTCCATTATACATCTGTCCTCCCGTCTCTCTCACTGCCTCCTTGCATGGGCCCTAGTGACTTCAGACAAATGGGTTTTGTCTATCCTGAATTAGAGTTTCTTCATGTCTTGGATTGCTTCCCCACCAAAACGTCCTATACTGCTACCTCCCCCCTCTCAGTGGTCCCTCTTTCCCAAGGTCCTAAACAACCTGTTACTCCAAGGCACCGTATAACTTGTACCCCCCTCTGTTCGAGGGAAAGGCTTTTATTCCAGATTTTTTCTGGTGCCCAGGAAGGAAGGACCATGGAGACCCATCTTACACCTTTGCCACCTCAACCCATTCCTGAAGGTCCCCTCCTTCAGGATAATAACACTACTCATTCTCTTCCCCTCATCCTTCCCCTGGCCTTCATGTTGACCCTGGACATCAAGGAGACCTATAAAACCGTCTTCCAGAGAATTCCTCATATTCAAAGCCGGCTCCTTGCATTTTCAGTTCTGTGTTTTGTCCTTTGGACTCTCCATTGCACCAAGGGTATTTACAAAATGCCTAGCCCCAGTCATTGCGTACTGCAGAACAAGAGGGATGCAAATTTTCCCATACCTAGACAACCTGCTTATTCAAGCAGCAGACAGACAACCCCTCCTTGCCCACGCAAAGGACCTCCTGCTCCTGCTGCAGTCTCCAGAGTTCCTCATAAACTTCCCCAAATCCAAACTAAATCCTACACAACACATTGTCTTCCTAGGATGCAGAATCTGAACAGACCTTGGGATGGCCTTCCTACCTCAGGAAAAAGTGCTTTCCCCTGACCCAGTACCTTAAATCTGCCCTCCTTTCCCCTGCCCTGTCTGCGAGGGAATTCCTCAAACTTCTTGGGCACATGGCTGCCACTATTCCCATGCTACCACTGGCAAGATTACACATAGGAAGGTGCAATGGTATCTGCGCTCAGTATGGGCCCAACACTCACACCCCCTAGAGTTCAGAATCCCACTTCTCCCCTGCCTCCACCAGGAGCTGAAGTTGCCCTAAACCCAGGTCTTCCCCTACAGTTGCTCTCCCCTTTTCAGATCATGCACACAGACGTGTCAGATCTGGGCTGGGGGGGGGGCAATGGACACAAGAACAGTGCAAGGTTTGTGGATAGACAAACACACACAATGGCATATCAACATCAAATAAATGTCCATCATACTTGCCCTGCAGGCCTTTCAACCTTTCCTGAGATAGGACATTCTGAAGATCTTCACAGACAACACCACAGTGATGTGGTACCTGAACAAGCAAGGAGGGACAAAGTCCTACCTCCACTGCAGGCTAGCCCTACAAGTATGGGAACTGGCTGTCTCCCAGGGGATCTCCCTCCAGGCAGCCTACATCCCGTCCCAATACAATTGTCAAGCAGATGCCTTAAGAACCTCCTCAGACCGTCACGAATGGTTGCTGTCAAGGGAGGTATTCCTAGATCTGATCCACAGGTGGGTATTCCACAGATAAACCTGTTTGCCTCCTCCACAAACAGGCAACTCTAGAGCTATTGCTCCAGAACTCACAACCCGAAGGCTCTACAAACAGATGCCTTCTTAATGTCTTGGAAGGGGAGATAACTGTACACCATTCCCCTTCACTCTAATCCAGAGAGTCCTACTGAAAATTCAGCAGGATTCACCAAAAATCGTGTTGGTGACCCTTATTGGTCAAGGCAGCACTGGTTCCCCCTACTTCAGCTATCCAAGGGCAATCACCACAAGTTACCCCCCTTAATGAATCTATTCACACAGCACCAGTCGACACAAATTCACCCACAGTGGAGATCCCTGCACCTCTCCCTGTGGCTGATAGGATTATGATTCCATTCAGACACCTGTACAACAAGGACTTGTTCTCTGTCCTGCAGGAGGCCAGGAAACAAAACACAAGGAAATCATAACTCTCTAAATGGAGAAGGTTTTCTATCTGGTGTCACAAAAAACAGACAGAGCCGCTGGACAGCGACCTGTCTCTTCTGTCTTACCTGTGTGAACTGCTGAAGACAGGCTTCTTACTCCTCCTTAAAAGCACACCTGTCTGCTATTTATGCCTGCCTGCCTATGGAGCCTTCACTAGCTTCCAAACTTCCAGCCAAGCTGTTCCTAAAGGGTGTTTTACACTTAAGACCCCCCAGAAAACTGAATCCTCCTCCTCCTGCTCCCTGGGATCTTAACTACATGCTGCAAAAGCTCACTCTACCACCCTTTGAACCAGCTAGCAAGGCTGACTTGAAATTTTGCACTTGGAAAATAGTTCTGCTAGTAGCTTTGACTTAAGCCAGGAGGGTCTCAGAGCTGCAAGCCTTTATGGCTACCCCATCCTTCCTAGTTTTCCTTATGGACATGGTCACCCTCAGGATTAATCTCTCCTTCACTCCCAAAGTGGTCAATGACCTCTCCCTAAATCAGGCTATTCACCTGCCTACCTTCTTTCCAAATCATCAGGGAGACAGTGAGAGAGTCCTTCACTCCCTAGATGTACACAGGCAATTTCGTTTATACTTGCATAAGACCAAGCCTATACACAAATCAGACCAGCTGTTTGTCTCCTTCCACCCCAGGGCTATGGGGAAAGCTGTGGGGAAGCAAACCATTTCTTCTTGGATTGCTAGGGCCATCTCCTTTTGTTGATCTCACAATGGAAAGGCACTAATGGGGAACATCATAGCCCATTCTACAAGAGCCATGGCTTCCTTTGGAGCTTTCTTTAAAGGTCTAGATACTAACTCCATTGTGGAAGCAGCTACCTGGTCCTCTGTACACACCTTCACCAGACACTGTAAGCTTGACCACATCTCCAGGACCAGTGCAGGATTTGCCAGGGCTATCCTGCATGAGTTCTTGAAATCATCATCTTGACCACCTCCCAGCCACCAGTGAGCTTTTGTACTCACCCACTAGTGAATACTGCAACAGTGGAATAGAAGGAGAAAGACATAGGAAAGTTGTGTAAAACCATACCATAACCATAGATGTCCTTCTCTATCATGTTGCAGTATTCCTTCCTTCCCTCCCTCCATCCCTCTGCTCTCCTTGGCTCCTATACAGGCTATGCCATCAGGACTGGCTCCGTCTGGGGCTTCTTGGTTCTGAGGACTGGTGTGCGCAGACATCATATTTATGGACCATGTACCTGCCAACATGTCAGACGTCCGACACACCATCAAGGGCGGGAAAAGCTTTGGAAACCTGGCCGTACAAGCTGATGGGAAGAAGGGTAAATCCACTAGTGAATACTGCAACATGGAAGAGAAGGACATCTATGGTTATGGTAAGATTTTACACAACTTTCCTTTATACTGGTTATGTACATGAAGCAGACCCATAAGGAAGTGTACAAAAGTTTATGTAAATGAGGAATGTTTTGCAGATGTTTCAACAGGAGCAGTTTGTAATAAAAATGTTATACAATGCATTAAAGCTTGAATAAAAATCTAGTTCCAGTGAATGTGGTTTTCCAGCTCTGTGATTACACAGTACCATATTTCCCCGTAAGATCATCATCTTTGGGATTATCTGTTTACCTTACATTCTCAAACAGGCAATTTAAAATTGTTTCACCTCCTAACTTTTCCCTGTTCTTACTGTACTTTCAGGCTCAATGCTGTTCCATTAACCCACAGTTCTGGGAGTTTATGGTAGAGTTCAGTTAAATACTCATGTGAATTATTTCTTCTGCTAGGGGTCATACTTGTCTGTGAAATCTTTGCTGCCTCTGTTTCAATTGTAGCACTGGCAATGTGGCGATGAGTCACTTGCAAGTTCTTTTATTGCTCCACAGTTGCATAACTATGAAGATTGTATTTTTTAAATAAAGAAGTGTGAGAGGTTTGCTGCACTGAAAAAAAAATACTACTTTGTCCAGATCAAGCTGGGATGGTTGTATCTTTGCCCAGACATTAGTTGAACTGTGGTGGAATTCTACAAATTACTCTGGCAATGTCCACAGTATCACAGACTGGTGAATTGCTTCACTGGCACTGACACTAATGTGGTCTCTCTGCCATTTTGGTTGTAATAAGAAATCTAGGCAGTTAAATTAATTGCCATGATCTTTTCACCTTACATTCTCAAACAGGTCATTTACAACTGTATCACCTCCCATCTAACTTTCCCTATTCTTATTCTACTTTCAGGCTCAATGCTATCCCATTACCCACAGTTTTCTGAGTGTATGGTAGAGTGTAGTCAAATACTCAAAATGTGAATTAATTCTTCTGCTAGTGGCCGTATTACCAGTAGATGAGGCTGCAGTTAGATACAGTTGGACAAAGTCCAACTTGTCTGTGAAATGTTTGCTGCCTCTGTTTCAATTGTAGCACTGGCAGTGAGTCACTTGCAAGTTCTTTCAATGCTCCACAGTTGCATAGCTGTGGAGATTTTATTTTTAAATAAAGAAGTGTGAGAGGCTTGCTCTACTGCAAAAGAAAAAACTACTACTGTGTAAAGATCAAACTATGATGGTTGTATCTTTGCCCAGACATTACCTGAACTGTAATGGAATTCTATAAATGAGTCTAGCAATGTCCACAGTATCACAGACTGGTGAATTGCTTGACTGGCACAGGTAATATAAGTACAGTCTCTCTGTTATTTTGGTTGTAATAAGAAATCTAGGCAGTTTAATTATGTCTTAGGTGGTCTTTCAAGATTGCCAGTTTTAACTTGTATATTGTTTAATACTGTCTGCACTTGTTTTAAACTGTTAACTTTCCAGTTCCATACTTATTCAACATTCGGCATCCAACACTGAGAATCCTCCTTTGGTCAGTCCTGTGTTTGAGGTCATAATTTCCACCAATCAAAATTCAGTATATTGCTCAGAATTTCTCATTCAGTGGAACAGATGTGCTTCAAGTACAACAGCTGCCGTAATAATAGACACTGAGTAGGAAAGTTTGCACTCTCCCCACACATTCTTTTTCTTCTTTTTGCCATTGACAGTCTGGATCTTCAGCTTTGCTGAAATAGTTAAACCTTCCTTTATTGACATGCACCTTATGATGCGATGTTCAGAGTTGAAGGTACGTAAGTAAAGCTGGGTGGTGCAATGCAGAAGTTCTGTAATCATCAAGCCCCCCTGTTCCCATTTTATACATGGGGTTGAAGTGTCATGGCAACTGTCACCATCTCTCTGTTCAGTGCCACTCTCCTACCTTTTTTGACACTCTTGCCTGACTGTTGTAGGTCTTCTCTCACACAGTTCATCCACCTCCTTGCTGGAGCCTCTCATTTCCTCTTGCCTTCTTCCTGTCTGTCCCAAATCCTCTTCACCAGATTGTCTTCTGCTTTTCTGCCCATGTGCCCGAACCACCATAATCTGTTCTGTTTGACCTTTTCTACAATTGGAGCTACTTCTGTTATGTCCTAATTTCTAAGTTGGTCCCACAGGGTGCATACCACCACCTGCCTCAGGCACTTCACCTCTAGCCTCCTCTGTTGCTCAGCCTTTACTGCCCAGGTTTCTGTACCCTACATTAGTACTGGTCACACCACTGTTTTTTACACCTTACTTTTCAGCTTCTTTTGCATTCTTCTGTCATATACTACCTTTGACACTCTGTGCCAGTTGGCTGTAGCCCCACTGATTCTAGCTTTGACCTCCTCATTCAGAGTTTCCTTCTCCTCAGCCACATCTCCTACATACTTGAAGCTGTTAACCTGTTCCACTATCTTTCCTTCTATCTCAATTCTCAAGTTCTTCTGATTTCCCCCATTTGCTGTCATTACAACTGTGTTATCTGTACTGTTTCATCCCATGTGCCTTCAGTTTTGCATTCCGTTCCCCTATCCTTGCTGAAGTTTTTGCTCAAAGTGTGCCTGTAATGCTACATTATCTGCATACAGCAACTTTGTTCTGACCCATCCAGTCTGTTTGCTATTGTAATCCATCACCAATATGAACAGCAGTGGAGTCAGAGCTGAACCCTGATGGCACCCACACTCCCACTGGGAATTCCTCCATGAGACAGAACACTATTTATACTCGAGTAATTGGGTTCTTATACATAACCTGCACTTCTTCTGAAAATGTTTTGGGGACTTCGAACCACCTCAAGACTGTCCAAATCAGCTTTATTGGGACCTTGCCATATGCTTTCTCTGAGTATAGGAATGCCTAGTTGGACTATTAACTCATCTTTTTTTTCTCAACTATGTGTCTCACTGCAAACATTAGGTCAATTGAGCTGCAGCCTGATCTGAATCTGAACTTCTCATCTCCCATCTTACTTTCTACTGCTTTGTGTATTCAGTTGTCAGTCATCCTCTCCAGAACTTTCAAGCAGTGTGATAGGAGTTTGCTATCTCTGTACTGCCCACACTTGTGAATGTTCCCTTTGTTCCTGAACACTGGCACTGATATGCTTAGTCTCCAGTCATCTGGGATGCATCTTTGCGTATTTCTTTTTTTAATTTTCACACAAAAGCCATATCTTGCTGTATAGTTCAGAGATGAATTCAACTCATTATCCATGCCAGACTGTACAATTGATTCAGATTCTATTTCTATGGTGAGACACATATCCTATCCTAGTATTAGCCAGAAATATCCCCCACTATTAGGACAATGGGCAGACCCACCTCCTAGACTGACTGTAACTTAATTCCTGTGACCTTACTGGTCTGCTGGTTGGGGCTTGTGGATGGGGTGGTGCTTTGAGCTGGAAAGACTTCCATTCAGGCTTCCAGGTGGAAGTGCTTCTCAATACAGACATAGCAGTATCCTATACTGTCCCATGCTACTAGTTATAGGCAATCTTAATGTGTTGGAGGCCTGCATGATTGAAGTTTAGCTTTTCACAAGGGTTTGTGGGACATCTGCCTATTGTTACTGGTGGAAGGCAGAATTAAGACCCATCTGTTGGCAATCAAGCTGCACTTTGAGAGCTACTTGTCTAGACATCTTAAAGAATCTTTCCTTTTTTGAGGGTGGGGACATCACCTACATTATACCATTTTTTCATGTCCACATTTTTTGTCACTAGTTTAGGCATGTTTGACTTCAACCTTGGACTGAACTCCATTTCTGGTACCACTACCTTTCTAAAAGTATTCTGTAACCAAAACACAAGGCTAGCGTAAAAATAAAAACCTGCAAAACTTTCTATACCTTGGTGTGAAAGACCACTCAAAAACTCATAATAAAAAGATTAAGCGCTTTCATTCTTTTAATCAAGTTATGCAATAATTTTGATAAGTAAAACCTTGGGGCAATGTCTGGTATTCACATATAAAAGAATTGATAACATTAAATCCATATTAGAGAAACATTGGTCTTCCCAGCAGTCAAGAAATTACATGGTAGGCACATTCAAATGCGGCAGATGTAAGCACTGCTGCTTTGTTACTAACATTTCCAGTATTCCTCTTGCTGCCCGTAATTTCACCTTTTACTCAAAGGGGAGATTTAATTGTCAAATATAAATGGTAGTGTATTTAGCTTCATGTGACTCGTGCCCCTGTTTTTACATAGAAAAGACCATAAGAATATTCAAGTGCAGAATTTATGAACGCTGTCTTGTGTTTTGACACTGTGATACAAATAACGCTTTAGCAAGACACACTCTGGTATGTATCAATGTCAAAAAATTAATTTTTTTTGTATTAGAAGCATAAGATAATGATGAGTTTGCAGGGGATTATCGAACCAGACTAGAGTGCCGAGAAGCTATTTGGCAGATAAGACTGGGTGCTGACAAGTATCCAGGTCTTAATGAAAGCATTAATATTAAATGCTTTTTAGCAGGTCAAAGATTATAATTAATTTGGGCACGTTTGTTTTATACATTTATGTCACAATTTTATATTATACAATTACATTTTTACTATTTATGTTATGAATGAGTTCTAGGTTTGAAGTAAAATAATATTTTAATTGGTCCAAGTGCCTAAGGAGTAGTGTAAAATAATGTGATTGGAGAATTTTGAAATCTGTGACCCTGTAAGATTTATTTATTTTTTTAAAACTTTGGCGTTAGTGTCACTTTGGTTAGTAATAGTTAATAGTAGATGTCCTAGTCTCTTGTTGCAGTATTCTCACTTGTGGGATCCTCCTCCTCAGGCAACCTGAACATCTGGCTCATATACCAAAGCTCAAGCCTGGCTGCTGTAAGGTGCATGGGACATCACACGCAGGGACTATAAACTGTGGGCCATAAATGTGAAATCTGCACGCACAAACCGCAGAACTTCTCTGCCGCAATCGAATATCAGCTTGCTCATTCTGCTCCGTGCTACTGGCTGGCTACGTTAAAGATAAGTACCCCATTTGGGAATCTTTCCTTATTTTTTGGCTAAGCTTAGGTTGCTGTTTATCTGTTGTTAGCTGATTCCATCCATGTCATCTAGGAAGGGAAAAATCTAAGTGCAGTCAGTAAATTCCACACAAAGATACACACGACCTCTGCTTGTTTGGCTTAGGGCCATCCCACTACCATACAGCATGTAAAATCTGCCAGTTGTTTATCCCCAAGACCGTGTGCAGCCATCTGGCATCCTTCAAACTGTTTGTAGAAAACCAGCGTCTGAACCTCCTTGCCCTTGGTATGGATCCTGAATCAGCTGCCCAGGCGGAGACACCTAAAAAGGCCAAGGTATCTAGGCCTGATACTGCGTGTCTGACTTCAGACGTCCCACCAGCTTCCGGTGTGGGGGCTGAGGAATGTCTGCTAGGACTGGTGACTTCGGCAGGTACCATTTCCAAAGCTACCCTTGCTTCCCCAACCAGCACGTCTGCGCAGGTTTCTGCAATATCGGTCTCCACTGATTGGGTGGGGGACCCGGCTCACCCATACGACTGACATTAGCCGCTTCCGAGAGAGGCGCTACAACCCCAGGCCTGACGTCTGATACCAGGCCATTAGCCTCTCAGACAATTCAAAAGACTCCTTCTCTCAAAAGAAAATAAAAGACTAGGGATTTATCTCCCCCAGCGGAAGATCAGCCTGACTGGCAGGCATTTCCCCAGTCAGTCTTAGAGGCATTTATGACCCTGAGACCTATTGCCTCACAAACTCCTGCCCTACCAACTTTAAGTCCCAGGCCTGCCTCTGCTAGCTCCATACCACCTACACAGACTCAAGAGGAAGACTTGTTGTCCTCTGATGAGTCTCTTACTTATGCCTCCCAGTTGATCTCTCCCACCAGAAGACGTAACCTTTAGGGAAACCATCTCCAAAATGAGAGTATATTTCAAGTGGAACTCCACCCGAATGACAAGTGCAGAAGAGATACTATGAGCTTCTGCAGATTGAGTTCCCCTCTACCCCTGCTATTCCTCCCCGGTGATTCCTGCATACTTGGACGCCTTTGCTTCCAAACCCCCAGAATCCCAGCCACTGGCCCCAAAAAGGCCAGACAGGTTCTACAAGGTTTCTGATGATTATAAATATCTTATCAAACCTCCCATGGCAGACCCAGCTGTGATTGCTGTGGCAGCTGGCAAATGATCTAGGCAGATGCTATCCTCTTCTCTGCTGCCATCAGATAAGGACAGTAAGGTGATGGACAGGCTTGGAATGAAGATCTACACTTCCTCAACCTTGGCCTTTAGGGCCATCAGTTACATCTGATCTCCAGCAGTTATGGTCTTGGAGTCATCCTACTTTCCAACCCTTAGCATGCAAAGTACTTTTCTATTCAAGGACCCCTCTGTTTTTCCAACAGACTTCATTCTCCCTTCTGACCGATTACTCCAGCAGAGTTTCCTCTGAAACCATCCCTCATTTCTCCTCCGGTCCAAACATCCCCCTTTCAGATCTGATATTTGGCTTCCTTGTCTAGGTCTGCTGGGTTGGTTGGGAGCCTCAAACTTTTAGGTCTGGAACAAGTGATGTGATCTTTTTTCAGGCCAGGGTTGTCTGAGCCAACTGTGCTACACTCCCCCTGTAAATGTTGCTGCTTCAGGAACCAGCTTTGAGAAGTTTTCTGAGCCAGCATTTCAAGGCTCAGGGATGACCTTCAGGATTTCAGAGTCATCTCTTCCTCTGGGCATATTTGCCCTTGATAGCTTGACTCAAATCTTGACATCTACCAGTGTTTTTCCTGGGGTCTTCAGATATGAGATGTGGTGGGTCTATCCATCTTGATTCAGTTTCAGCTTTTGACATGGAAAGGATTCTTTTCCATTCAGAGATGGAAGCTTCAACAGTTATATTGGAAACCATCTCATTCTCTCCTCTTATCTGCATCTGCAGTTCTGCATCTGTTGTCTCGGAGATATCCCATGTCTTTAGCTTTCCAGGCTTCTCTGCATTCAGGGTCCCCATCTTTTCTGTGTCTTCTCCCACTTCTCCACCCAGGGAGATGCATGGAAACAGTAAGTGTGAGAAGAAGTGCTTGAATTCCACCAAGGAACCCCTCATTGAGGACACTGCTCTAGAAGAGGAGGGCTCTCCCAGATCCCCCTACAATGACACTTCCTTTGGTGATTTACTTGGATTGTTGAAACAGAGTGGTGGTGATCCACTACAGCCAGAATCATTATTTATGGAGCCTTTGGTATGGGTCAGTACACGTCCTGGGTGGATGTCTTTTTGTATTGTCTTGTAGACCTGGTGTCTCAGAAGGCTTGGAGAGAACCTGACACGGTGGAGCAAATCCTCAGAAAGCCCAATAAAATTTTGGTTCATCCAAAGGACACCCCATTGGAGTAAGGACCTGGCTGTGGGCACCATTATGATTGTGACAGAGACAAAAAAATGACATATTCTGGCCTCATCCCACTCTATTACTTTTCCCTGTCAAGTTATTTGCTCCCAATACCTTGGTTCCTTTGGCGGTTTTCTCAAGTAAGTTCCAGCCCGTTGTTGCCTATTTTCTGTTCCCCTACTTGCAGTCATCCCTAGTGGCAAAATATCCATTCTCCAATCTCATGTTGGCTTAGTTCTTAGACTACTTTTTGCTAATTTGTGAATATAATATTCTTTATAGTTATTCTCTTTAAGGATCTGCCTCCAAAATCCCACACTCTGTTTCTTGAACTTCTCCCATTTTTCATCATCATCCTTTTCCATTTTGAATTATACCCTTCTGCTTGTGTTAGGTATATAAGCCTTTACTTTGTAGCTCTAAAACATCTCTTCAAATCAGGTAAATGTAACCCACATTTTTCCTATTGGAAGTATCAAATTATCCTACTTAACTCTTGCATTCTTCACTTCCCAGATAAATCCCTTCAAATCTTTATTGTTTACAAATTCCCCTTGGGCTCGTAAAAATATGCCTGGCCAGTATATAAATGTAAGGGACTAAAAAATATTTTCACTGCATGTATCTTCTGTAAACAAGAGTTTCCAGTTTGTCACTTCTTGCATTATCTTTTGTTTACTCTCTTCCAACATATTCTTAGCTGCCATAACAGAAACCTTTTTAATCCATACTCCTAAATGTTAATATCTTATCGAGTCTGCATAAATATGAGTATTGCTGGAACAATTCATGTGTGGATACATAGTTTACAGCTATGGCCTTTGTTTTATCTTCATTCATTTTGATCCTGAAAAGACTTACCTGTCTGAAGGTGTCCCACAAAACTGTGATGTCCTTTGCTGGATTCATCAGGTACAAAATTATATCTGCAAATAAAGCCACATTTTTTTGATTACCATACTAATCATATCCTTGCATTTCTGAGTGCCTTATTTTATTTGCCAATGGCTCTAACTAAAAAGAAAATAAAGGGGAAAGAGGGTCGATTGTTCCTCTGTTCAAACACAATTTGTCATTGAGAACTCATCCCACTTTAATTCTTGCCTTGATCCTTCGTATATCCTCCTAATTAACCTTATTGTATCAGGGAATGTAATATTGAATGCTAAACCCACAAACAACAATATTTGCTTACATTCTGCTTTCCTCCGAATCATCATTGTTCTATTGATGTCACATGTTTGTCTCCCTGCACAAACTATATTGATCCATACATATCAATTTTTGGCAACACTTTTGCCACTCTTTAGCTAGTATAAACATAAACACCATAATTGTAGTTTAAAATTGAAATGGGTCTGTATGATGGGTCTTTACCATCTTTAGGTAATACAGCCACCACAGCTTTCTTCCAAGATTTTGGTGTTTCCCCTCCTTTTAAATTATTGTTAAATAAAATCTTCCAGATCTTTATCATTTTCTTCTCTCCCGACATCCACAGAAATACCATTTGTTCCTGGAGACTTTTCGGAAGATTGATTATACATCAGTGTTTTTATCTGATCTTCTTTTGTTTTAACTGTTAGTTGATGAGCCTCATCTGCCTCTAACTTTGGCAAAATTAAGGCTTCCATAAATATTTCCATTTTTTTCTCTTTCTGAATTTTCACATTTATCTGCTTTATTCAAATATTCGTAAATTTTCCAAAATATATCTAATACCGCTAAAGGATCTCTGGTTATTTTTCTTGTTATAGGCTCCTACGTTTAGCAATAACCCTTTCTACTTTATCTTAACATCACTTTTTCAAAACTTGTGCATATTATCCAGATATACTTGTATTTTCTCTTTAGCACTCTACATTTGTGCCTCTTGTTCTGTGAGATTCCCCTTTTCTGCAATAATTTAACCTTTGTCAGCTCCTGTAAGTAATTCCTATCACTCCATAACTGTATCTTTCTGTTTTATTTCTAACCTATTTTTAAATTCCATTTTCATTTTATCCTATTCACTAGCTACAACTTCTGAAGATCTCAATTTCCAGAATTCCTTCATTTCCTTAAATTCCTGTCTTTTAACAGGTAAATGGGAAAACTCCGATGTCTCATTTTACTTCATTGTCCTGCATTATCTTGTTTTTTTGTCCATGCATGATATGAGATCGTTATTGGATATGTGTCAAAGCTTTCAATCAAATGCACACATACCTGTCAAATATAATTTCTACTAGTGTAGCCCAGTTATATTGTATCTAGGGAAATATGTAAATTCTGTCAAGTTCCTGTTACTGAACTCATGTCTTCTGTACCAAATATTTTCAAAAATCTACTCATTTGTTTTATTTTCCCTTCTACATCCTCCTTATTGCAACTCAAGTTCCAGACTCCACGTATAGTTAATATTCCCTGCTGAAAGCTGATCATTTCTCCCAAACATTTATTAAGCTCCATAATAACTTTTCAGTGGAATATAAATACATGTCAGCATAGTCTTCACCCCTTGTCAATAGCCCCTTACTGCAACAAATTACAATTAATCTTTTTTTTTCCTCTTCTATCAATATTGGGAACCCCTGTAACAATTAGTATAATTACTACCCTTTTCCTTTGTCCCTGATATTCTGCTGAATATCCATCCTGAAATCCTTTCTTTGTCAAATTCACATGATCGTTTTTTTCCAAGTCTGTCTCTCTTGCAGCATTGTTATTTGCAATCTCATTTCTTAATATTTATTTATTTGACATTTGTTTACCAGGAAAGTCTGTCTGGATCAAAAGTACCCATTTTCAGCAGAGGCCCAGGAAGAAAAGCTCCAGATGTAATACGTTAAAATTATTGTTACAATCCTACATCTAACTAAACATTCCTATTTCTCGGGTAGGTAGGTAATCAGATATTGAATAATGATGCTACAGTTCCTTTATAGAGTGGGATATCATATTGAGCAACATATACATTATACAGATAGTAATACTGGAGAAAAGATTGTTGCCAAAGGTTGGTCAGCATATTAGCAAGGAGGCAAAGCAGCAGAGAGAGAAGAGATTAATAGAGTGTAGTGAGGAGTTTAAATGAATGTGAACTCTAGATATATTAAAGAAAGAGGGATTCTGAGTACTCTTGTAAGGAAGGTAGATTGGAGAGTGAAAGAAGCTAGGATATGAGATAAAAGGACGAAGTGTTAAGAGGGGCTAGGATATAAGGTAAGTAGCATTTAGAGAAAGGGCAGATGGTAGCAGCAGCAGAGAAAAAGTAGTGTAAAGTGTAGAGATGGTAGGAGTGAAAAAAGGGGGAGAAGCATTTATAAAGTTTTGTGTATATCTGTAAGGCCACTTACACTCCCAAGATAATATGAATAGCATAGCCATCATAATAGAAATCTGCTGTTCACACCTATTATACATTGCCAGTTTTTTAATGTGTATTTCCAACTTTTATGTTCCATTCACTCACTAATGTTTGGCAGGCTCTTCTTTTCTACAGTTGATTCTTCTCATCTCGTATTTGAACTTATGTCACATTTTTGTTTTAATGAAAATTCACAAAAAAAAATACATTCTCAAAATACCCCATCCCCTATTAACTTAACAAACACAAAAAACTATGTGCATCTTCAAAGAATGAACTTTAACTCACCAGATTGGAAAAATTGCCCCAAATTGACATCTGCACCAACAGGAATTACCTAACCTGAAATTAATGTTACCCATGCTAAAACATGTAATACAGTATGTATTCCCACCGATTTCAATCTGTTTTTTTTTTGTTTTTTTTTTATCTATTCCCCTTCTAGAGGTGAAAAATTGCTTGTATGCTTTCAGAAAACATTGTCTAAGAAAAAGTGCACTGGCTATATTTAAATAAAACAAAATTGTGCACTGTTCTATTAAATGCATTAAAGTATTAAGGCTGCCATCTCTTATCCCCTTACCATCATTTTAAACTTTATTTTTCACTGAACTGTTTGCCACTGTACATTTAAATTTTGCATTTTCCTCAGCAACAGAAAGTTCATCTACATGTAAACTTAGCAATGAATCTTGGTAAATTTCACTCAGAACAGAATGTACATCTGCCTTACCTGCAGCCTTTTTGACTCCCATTGAGCATTTGCCAATGGGAGAGAAGCTAATACATTTTCAGATATAAGACGCATGGCATTTTTCATGACTTTCATCATTTTCTTTATAGATTAATCTAGATGTTCACAGTCAAAAAATAAGAGAAAATATCTTAAATGTCCTTCAAGGATGCATCTGCAGTCATAACATATGGGTTGTCCTGCCTCAGGCAGCCCTTCGGTCGGCCGGATTCCAAAGTCTGGGTCTGGCCTCGGCTGATGTCGCACTTTCCCGACGTCAGAGCTTCTGGGGTATAAAGGCATCAGCTGACGCCATTTTCTTCAGTCTTTCTTGCCGCACGGTGCCCGAAGCAGAAGCTGTTCGCAAGTGCCGGTTGGTCAGATCCAGAGATTTCAGCTACCGAAGACTTCGAAAAAAAGCTAAGTACCCCGTTGGGGACTCTTTCTTGCCTCAGCCGATGTCAGACAAAGTAAATAATTGTTTAACTTGTGGGAAACAAATACCTCATAAGGATTTCCATTCTTACTGCCTTCCTTGCTTAGGCCCAGACCACGACGCATCAGCTTGTTTAGCCTGTGCCACCTTCAACCGACTGACTCTTAGACGTCGGTCGGAGTTTGCAGAAGAATTTTTCGGATCCGCTTTTGCATATAAAATGCCGTCGGAGACTCCGACTATGCATTTGGCCAAAAAACGCAGGGAAAAGGACCGACACTCGCGGCCCATGGTTTCGGCTGAAACCATGGCTAGGCCTACAGCGAGTGTCTCGGTTTCGGCTGAAACCGAGCCCTCGGTTCTTACTATGACAGAAACCATACCTCCGACAACCGAGGCCAGAGAGGCCCTGGCTGAGTCGGCTTCAGAAATCCCTACCGAAGCTAGCACTCAAGATTTGTCCGACACCATTCCATTGGACATTTCTACACCTGCACGTGGGGCAGCTAGGCCCCCAGCTTCTATGTCTATTAAGGCCTTCTCCAGGGCTAAAGCTGCCAAACTTTCAAAAGCTTTACCTGCCAAATCTACTTCTCAGAGGCCTTCCTCAAGCTCTCAGATTCTCAGTCTTGCTGAGGACCTTATCTCCTTGATTAGGGGTTCCCAATCTCTCCCAGACAGGGCCTCCCAACCTCCATCAGACAAAAGGCCTAGGACTGAACCTGTCTCCTCTGATTACTCCACGGATGGATCTGATTTGTCAGACCATCAGGAAGGGGCCTATTCTCCTTATGAGGATTCAGATGCTGAAGACTCTATCCCTTGACCTCCCCTCCTGAAGAATTTTCCTTTGGGGAGACCTTGCACTCTATGAGGGAACACTTTCAATGGCAGGGTCAGGATTTTTCTGATTCTAGAAAAAGACTAAGGACTTTTTTACATTTGCCCCAACATAGGCCCTTAGCCATACCACCAGTGCTAACTGTAATTGATGATGTGTATAATGATGTTAGTTCTGCACCTGATTCTCTCCCTCCGGCCCCTGCCAAACCTGACAGATACTACAGGGTCCCGGATTCTCACTTCCACCTGTATAAAGCCCATGCTGCAGACCCAGAAACTATTTCACAGGGCCCAAAAGGTGTTGCAGCTGCCACTGCCAAAAATCCCCTACCCTCTGAAAGAGAGTCTAGAGCATTAGAGAGATGGGGTACAAAGGTTTATACATCTGCTACTCTTTCTGCCAGGGCATTAAACTGTCAATTCCATATGATACAGTACCAAGAATATTTGTTAGATCAGCTGAATAAGAAGCTTTCTTCTCCTGAACCTTTAGACCATAAATCCCTTCAGGATTTGGTACACAACTCTCAGCAGGTCAGTAATCATTTCTTAAAATGTGGCTATGATGCACTGGAGGCTTCATTTAGATCAGCTATGACTGGGGCAGTAATTCGTAGGCATGCCTGGCTAAAAGAACAACCCCTGCCAGACCATGTCAAGGCTAAGCTCCTAGATGCTCCAATGGAGAAATAAAGTTTATTTGGCTCCCCTGCACAGGAGATTCTAAAGAAAGTGGAAGAAAAAGCAAAATCTGTGCAAACAGTAAAGGAATTTCTACAGGTCCAACCTCCGAGGTTCAGCAGAAACTGGCCTTCCAAGAATTGGTCCTTTCCAGACACCTCCAGAGCACAAAGGGGCAGGAATAGATGCCCTCGAGGCAGAGGTCAATCAAAGGGTGCCTATAGGGGCCGTCAGTGGCAGCCTGCCAACCAGAGGAGTAGTGCCACAGCTGCAACTACAACCACTAGCACAGGACAGACACAATGACTTGACTCTGATTTCGCCTACCAGGGAACAACTGGAAGCTCCCTTGGGGAAAGCTGGCTTTATTCTCAAGAAACTGGCATTGCATTACAAAGGACACATGGACATTGCAAACAATAGACAAAGGATACAGGTTTCACTTCCACACTTTACCAAAAAGGAGCGGAATGCCAAACCTACCACCAAATCAGAAGCCAGAGGCTTTAAGACAAATCAAAAATTTACTTCAGATGAAAGCGATAGAAAGGGTACCATCTATGGAACAAGGCCAAGGATTTTACTCCAGACTATTCCTTGTACCAAGAAAAGAAAACCAATGGAGGCCTATTCTCGACTTGTCCACACTGAACACATATCTCATTGTACCAAAATTCAAAATGCTGACCCTACAGCAACTTCTTCCCATGTTGGGCAAGGAGTCTTGGCTGGTGACTCTAGATCTCAAGGAGGCATACCTGCACGTCCCTATCCGACCAGATTGCAGAAGACACCTCAGATTTCTTGCAGGATCAGAGCATTATCAATTCTCAGCATTGCCCTTTGGCTTATCTACTGCGCCCAGAGTATTCACGAAATGCCTGGCATCAGTAATTGCACATTGCAGACTTCAGGGAATTCAAATCTACCCATACCTGGACGACTGCCTAATACAAGCGGACAACAAGACAAAATTGATAAAGGATTTGGCCTATGTCATGCACCTGCTACAGGCCTTGGGATACACAGTCAACATCCAAAAGTCAAGACTAGTGCCATCCCAAAGGATAACCTTCTTGGGTGCGGATCTGGACACATTAACTCAGATGGCTTTTCTCACAGAAGAAAAACAAAACAACTTCCAGATTATTTCATGACTTTGACAAGACAAACTCAGCTTACTGCAAGGAAAGTCCTGCAGGCCCTGGGTTTCATGGCATCCTGCATAATCTTGATACCACATGCCAGGCTGCATATGAGGAAATTACAATGGTACCTAAGGAATGTATGGTCTCAACACAGACACAGTCTAGAAACCATGATACCAATCATTCCATGCCTTCAAAAGGAATTCCTGTGGTGGGCTCAGGCCTGCCAGTCCAACAGAGGGTTGCCTTTCAAGAAACCAAAACCAAGGCAGACCATCACCACGGATGCCTCAGACCTAGGATGGGGAGCACACATGGAGGACAAATGTATCCAAGGCCTATGGCCTCAAGAACAGCTAAACTTGCACATAAACCAAAAGGAGATGCTGGCAGTGAAGCATGCAATCGAGGCATTCAAACCATTCCTCCAGCAAGGACATCTGCTGATAAGGACAGACAACACCACGGTCATGTGGTACATAAACAAACAGGGAGGCACGCATTCCTACCCTCTATGCCGGATGGCAATGGATCTGTGGAACCTAGGCCTGAATCTCAATATCCAGCTGCAGGCCATATTTGTACCAGGAAAAGAGAATTCACTAGCAGACAGCTTAAGCAGGACTACCACGGATGCTCACGAATGGATGCTGCATCCAGACATCTTCAAACTCATAACAAAGAAATGGGGATTGCCAGAGATAGATCTGTTCGCCTCCCCTCTCAACCACCAACTGAAGAAATTCTGCTCAAGGACATACCACCCACAAGCCTGGAGGGTGGACTCTCTCTCTTTCAGCTGGAATGCCCTAACAGTGTATGCATTCCCACCTCTCCCATTGATGTACAAGGTTCTACTGAAGATCAGGGAGGAACAGCCAAAGGTGATACTAATAGCTCCGGACTGGCCAAGACAACACTGGTATCCGCTACTGAAAAGCATGTCTCAGGCAAACTCATGGCCTCTACCCCTATGTCCTCCTCTTCTAACGCAGAACAATTTCAAGACCCTGCATCCAAACTTGAAAACTCTGCAAATAACTGCCTGGAAAATTGCTTAAAACCAAACCAAACTGTCTTATCTCAGAGGGTCAAGGACATTATCCTGGAGGCTCGCAGACCCTCCACAAGGAAGACATACTCAGCTAAATGGAAGAGAGTCCTCATTTGGAGCACATCAAAGGGCACAGATGTCTCAGTGGCAAACCTAGCACACATCCTAGAATACTTAGCAGAATTGTTCCACAATGGCCTGTCTTACTCTTCCATTAAGATTCATGCTTCAGCAATATCTGCAGAATACAATATGGATCCTCCTATTTTCTCTCACCCTCTACTCAGACAATTTTTGAGAGGGATCAAAAATGTTAAGCCTCCAAGGAGACCCCCTCTACCTGCATGGGATTTCAATTTCGTGCTGGAAAAATTGACTATACCTCCTTTTGAATCAGCAGCATCAGCAGACTTACAATTTTTATCTTGGAAAACTGCATTCCTTCTGGCAATCACTTCTGCAAGAAGAGTATCCGAGCTACAGGCATTAATGGCAGTGCAGCCTTTCCTTATTTTTCACCAGGATAGAGTGTCCCTGAGAACCAATCCTACTTTCATGCCAAAGGTGGTATCCAGGGTATCCTTGAACCAAGCCATTCATTTGCCTACGTTCTTCCCTAACCCACAGAACAAAGGAGAAAAACTCTTGCACACCTTGGATATACACAGACAGCTACGCTACTATCTGGACAGAACTAAAACCAGCAGAAAAACTGACCAACTTTTGTAGCCTATGCAACTGGGGTGCAAGGAAAAGCAATTTCAAGCAGACAATTTCAAAATGGATAGGAAATTGCATTGGCGTTTGCTACTCTTTTCATGGAAAGACAGCTCCTGAAAATATCAGGCCTCATTCCACAAGGGCCACAGCCACCACTACAGCTTCCCTACGAGGGGTGGCTACCAAGGACATTTTAGAAGCTGCTACTTGGAGCTCCGTGCATACATTTGCCAAGCATTATAATCTACCTTTATATTCCAGATCCCGAGCAGGCTTTGTAACTGCAGTTTTACAGGGGATCTCAACTACACCTTCCTTATCTTAGTACCTCCTCCCCCAGTTTGGCTATGGTATTCTACCCATATGTTATGACTGCAGATGCATCCTTGAAGGACATAGTACAATTTTGTACCTACCATAAATGTAGATGTCCGATAGGTATGCATCTGCAGTCAGGATTACCCACCCTCCTTCCCCTCTGTGGTATTCCTAGGGTGCTTACCCCTCTTTCAGCTAACGGGGGGAATCTATTATGGTGTATTTGTTTGTTTGTATATATGTATATATTTTTTTGCTACTGTTTGGAACTTTCTACATTTATCCAAATTTAGCCTTCCTAGAGGGCACCTGGCATCTGGGGCAAGAAACACTGAGGAAAATGGTGTCGGCTGATGCCTTTATACCCCAGAAGCTCTGACGTCGGGGAAAGTGTGACATCAGCCGAGGCCAGACCCAGACTTTGGAATCCGGCCGACCGAAGGGCTGCCTGAGGCAGGACAACCCATATGTTATGACTGCAGATGCATACCTATCGGACATCTACATTTATGGTAGGTACAAAACTGTACTTTTTGTATATAATATAATCAGCGCACTTTTACACCTCACCCTTCTCTCCAGCAGCCCAAGATCACAGCACATTAAACCTGCTTTTGTCCAGCTCTTCTTCTTTTGTTGTTATACTATAAAGCCTATATTTCTTACATCTTAAAGTACTTGCTTACTTTAATATCTTTAACAGACACATCAGTCACTGAAGGGACACCCCATATTTAAAATATCCCTAAATTCACACTACATAAAACTCTCTACTGTATATAACGTAGTTTGTCATGAAATGTTTTATACAACTACTAAGAACAAAAATTGTTTTATTTAACTACTTTTCCCTTTTATTGTACTTCTAAACATTAATGATGGAAAGTGGGGTATATGCTGTACAGTCCTTCACAAGTTTTACAAAATCAACAAAAGTCCACTGTTTCTCAGCTACTTTTTCTTGCAAAGATATTTCACAAATGTGATTGATGCATTATAGTCTCTCATTCCTTCACTAATTTCACTGTTGCTGATCGTCTTGTTCATCTCCATCTCTCAACACCAGACTCTGGTTCAAGCCTAAAGTATTCCTGATTCTTCTTGCCAAATTCTCACTTTTATTCTGTCTCAAGCATTTTCCTTTGGAACATTGATAATGACTTCACTGCCAAAGTATTTCTATAATCTTTATTGCCAGAAGAATGAGAAGCCAGAGTTCCTTTCTGTTTGCTGACTCACTCTTTGTTGGATACACTTTATTTCCTTCTTAGTCTGTTTTGCATCCAAAAATGTCTTTGATCCTTCTTGAAAACAAATATTTTGGAAACTGTTGGATACAGCAGCCTGACTCTCACACCTTCCCCTTGACATTCCCTAATTGCTGGGATAAATTTAGTTATCTCATGTATACAGCGAATAATAATTTTCACAAACACGGTGTTGTCTCAAGTTTTTAATACTTTTCCATTCAGCCACAATTTTGGCAGGGTCGGGTTCATAGGTTCGTACAAGGTATCTGCCCTAGGGCATTTATAAGCCTAGCCAGAGTGTGTGTGGCTTTCGCCACCCCTTGGGATGAGAATACTACTCCCATTTAGGATTTAGTTTACTGTGCCTCTGTCTAGTAGTGACACAGAGATGACCCCCGGGGTAAACCTACGATCTCCCATCCACTCGTCAAGATTTCTCTTGAAGAGAGCTAGTGAGGGGCTCTGCCTAACGTGGACTGGGATTCTGTTCCAGAGTGTAGGGAGCCTCTGGGTTATGAATCTGTCCCTCCAGCACGTCCTATTTAGCTCTTTCTGTTGACATGATTGCATCTTTACTAATACAGGTGTTGGCTGCTTTCTCATGGCCAGGTTTTGAAGCATGCACTAGATGTGTCCTTCCAGTTAACAAATCATGTTGCGGTGTACAAGTCCAGTTACTTATTATTGCTTTCATAAAATGAATACAGTCTGTTCCTTCCAGTTTCTCTGGTACAGCAGATAATCTCACTTTTCTCTGCATGCTCTGTCTTCTAACTATATCATTTATTAAACTGCTGTTCTTGGGAAGTCTCATACTCAGCCAGCCTTTTCTTTATTAAAGAGACAGATTTTTGTGGCTTTATCTTTACCTGAATTGCTAGTTATACCTTCTATTTTTTCAGCCTTTTGTTTGAGTTGATATACTCATTCTATGTTTCATTTATTTTAATCACCTGTCAGTGGAATTTTATTTATTTTTTCTCTAAATTATTTGAAGTCATGGGGTTGTGGATGGATGGATGAAGGATCTCTTGTACCAAAGCTGAAGACTGAACTTTTTGCTGAACATCTGCATGATTCTTCCCAACCTTTTTTATGGTAGATTTTCGTTCAGGTTTTCTAAATTTTTTTGCTAGTATCTAGGCACTGTACTTAATAGCCACTAACTGAATTTTATTTAGGCTAACAATATCACTGGCTCTCTCAGTTTCCTTTTTCATACTGGGAGTGTATAAGTTAAGCTGTTGATCAGTGTACAGACATATTGGGAGTCCTATTCAAGATTCTACTTGGTACCAAAGAAAAACAAGGACATCAGACCCATTGTGACTCTCAGTAAGTTTAACCATTTTGTGAAACATACAAATTCTGGGTGGTCTCAGTGCAATCCATTCTACCTCTTCTGTGGAAGGATTACTTAATGTGCTCAATAGAACTCAAGGATGCATACTGTCACACACAAATTTAGTGAGGTGTTGCATAGGTTTCTGTTCATTCATCTGGGAGCCACTCATCAGTTTTGAGCTCTGCCTTTGTTCTTACCCCAACTCCAAAGGAGTTTACCAAATGTATAGCAGTAGTGGCAGACTCCCTCAGTCTGCAAAGTTGCCAGGTCTTCCCCTACCTGGATGACTGTTTCCATAAGGGCATCACTAATCAAGGACCAAGATTCTTTGCTCCAGCTGGGACTGTCTTTGGGTCTAACCGTGAATTACAATAGGTCCAGCCTGGAACCAGTTTAAATACTGGAATTTATCTGTTGCTATTTGGATATGGTCACTCACACAGCCAAACTATCATTTTCAAGACTAAATTCTCTTTGGCTACAGGCTTCTCATATCCTATAGCTTCACAAACTGTCAGTAACCTCATTTCTTTGTCTCCTTGGTCATATGGTTGCTTCTATTTGTCTTCTACCTTTTATGAGGTTCCACATGAGAATGTTGCACTGGACTCTGTTGGTTCAGTGGTCCTATCTAACTCATCATATGAACTTTCCAGTTTCACTAACAAATGTTTGTCATTGCCATATTTGGTGGTGGCTGGAATCCTTTCTCTTAGCAGCAAATCATAATTTTGTCCTTCCCAATCCCCATATCAAGGTGACAACAGTAGCTTCCCTTATGTGGTGGGTGACATTTTGAAGGGAAGTCTCTCCAGGGCACATGGTCTCAATACAATGCCAAGTTTCACATCTTGGAGATTGGGGAGGTCCTTTTAGTGTTGCAAGCCTTTCAAGACCTTTCTCCCCAAGGGTGTAATTGCCATCCAGACTGCCAAACCAATACTCAAAAACTACAGCATTTTTGCATAACACATAACCTCTCAAAGTTTAGCAGACTCCTTCATAACCTACCTAAAATGTTATGACTGAAACATCCTGAAATACCTGACCCTAGATAATGCATTTAATCTGCTCAGTATTTCATTTATGAGCATATTATATGAATGAGCCCAACTCATGGAAATACATGTTAAAGCAAACTCTGAACTCTTGCTGTCCAGGAAAATAAAACATCTAATGGGATTTGGGGATACAACTTGGAAAATGTTGCTTGCCAATAAAACACAGCCAAACTTACAAATATTTAGACAGCTCAGAAACCAAAGCAAGTATCAAATTAAGATAGACAAAAACACACTGCACAGACCTGCAAAGTAAAACCTACCAGAATCCTAAAGCTTTCTGGTCCTTCGTAAATCCATTTTTTACCCCTGGCCAATCCATTCAACCTCTGCCTACAGTTAAACCGAATAGTAACACTTCTAACATAGCTGTTGTCTTTAACTCCAATTTTATTGATGCAGTCTCATCCTTTCTCCAAAGCTCTCTAAAAATAATAGCCAGAACTCTTCCCCACCTACCACCTTGCCCTACAGCCTATCCTTCCATCCTGCCCCCACCACTACTATAAAAAATTGCTACTAAAACTGAAACCCACCTCCTTAACTCCTGACAACCTATCTAAACTCTTTGAGAAATACATTCAAACCCAGCTCTCTTACACTACCTCACAGAAAACATTACCCTTTTTCCATCTCAACATGATTTCCATCCACACCATAGCACCTCCACCATTACATTCTTCATTACAGTAAATATAAACAGACAGAAAATCTAATATCAGTCCTCTCACTTAACCTAGCCAAAGCTTTTTATATAGTCGCATCCCATTCTTCACAAGGTTCTTCCTCTAAGACTGCACAATACCTCCCTATCCTGGTTTAATAGTTACATTTCCAATATACATCAAGCAGTGAAATGGAACAATGTGATCTCTTCCTTTCTACCAGTCCCAGTTGGAGTATGACAAGCATCCATCTTGGAACCAATCCTATTTAACATTTTTATCAGTAACTTTCATATGGCCTGTAAAAATGTTTCTTTAGTACAGTATGCTGATGATTCTGCTCTCATCTGCTCAACAAAAAAATCTAAATAACCTTCTACAGTAAACCTAGAAAGGCCTTATCCTCAATTGAAGCTGGTTATTATCAACCTAGATGTCCTTCCATATCACTGTTGCAGTATTCTTCACTAAAAGCCCAACATCTGGCCAGTGTACCAAAGCCTTAGGTTGGTATAGGGATGTCGTATGTCACATGTATGCTCCTTGCTCACATAGGCCATAAAGGTGACGTACATACCTCAGAACTTGCTGCCAGTCCAAATGCCATCTTCGATCTGTCAGATTTCTCTGCAGCGACTGCTTTGGAGGCCAGCGTGGATCCAGCTTCTCACACATCCTCATACACTCTGCAGACATCCATCTTAGATGTTCACTGGGAACCACAGTTGACAATATCCAAGGGACTGTGGGATGTTTGACAGATTCTTGTTGGGGAAGAGATTCCCACTATGTTGTTTACCGTCAGGGGTCCAAAGCTCCTAAGATATTTAGGGCTGACATCCCTTTAAAGAAGAAAGAGAAGAGAAAGCAAATTTCCCCTGCTCCTAAGGATCCTCAGTGTGAATGGAAGGATTTTACACAGGGGTTGTTTAATGCTCCCATGGCTTTGAAACTCAGGGAGTCTCTGTTCTTCCCCCACTCCCGGTTTTCTTCTCTTAAGAGGACTAGGGAGCAGGACTCTTCTAATGAATACTTGGACTCTGATGAAGAGTTTTTGGCTTATTACTCTCTGATTCCCTATCCATTGGATTATGGTTCTGAGGAGGAGGACTATCTTAGTCCAGACTCTCCCTTTGAGGAGATTTCCTTTCAGGAAACTGTCACTCTTATAATGGAAGTTTTTACGTGGGATTGCACCCAGATTTCTTATGTTCAGAAGAGGTATTATGAACTCCTCCAAGTTGAGTATCCTAGGCCCTCTGCTGTTCCTCCAGTTCTTGCTATTTTGTTGGACACATTTTCAGCAGTTTCTCAGCCCCATGCTCCTAAAAAAACTGATAGGTTTTGTAAGGTGCCTGATAATTGTATATTTCTTTACAATTCTCCCTCTGCCGCCCCTCTGTTGTTTCTTTTTCTTCTGATAAGCCTTCCAGGCTTTTGCCTTCTAATACATTGCTTCCCTCTGACAAGGGCAGTAAGGCCATGGAAAGATTGGGCAAAAAGATGTACACTACTGATACCCTGGCCTTTTAGGCTGTGAATTACCAGACCCATATTACCAGGTATGTTTTAGCCCTTCTGTCTTGGGCTTTTCAAGTTATTTCACTCCTTCCAGATTCTGAGTGGTGGGCTTTGGCCCTCTTTGTTGGGGTCCTATTTTCAAGTGGCCCACCATTACATTACATGTAGTTATGACACAGCTAATGCCTCTTCTAGAGCTGCTGTGTTTGTTTCTGTGTTAAGGCATTATTCCTGGCTTCACATTCAGCCTTTACCTGATGATATTGAGGCTAAATCAATGGATACTCCTCTTGACAATAAAAATCTCTCTGGTTCTGCAGCTGCTGAGCTTTTTAAGTCTCTTCAGGAAAGGGGTAAGGCCATGTGGGAATTGAAACACATTTTTGTTTCCCCTGTTCCCAAATTTCAGAGGAGTCATCCTTCCAAATTTGCCTTTGTCCGTAGGCAATCTCACCCTCCTCCCAAGGGTAAAAAAGGTTCTAGAAGGGCTCATCCTGTTAAGTCTACTCAGAAGCCTCCTTTTCCTGACAAGCCAGGTTCTGTCTGATTACTTTCTTCTCTCCCTCCTAAGTTAAGTTCCCTTATCTCTTCATCTTTCCCCATCTCTTCACAGTTGGTTAAGAATTACCAGGGATTCTTGGGTTCTGTACATCATTCGTCAGGGGTGTGTCATAATGGAGTAATCCCTTCCTCCTTTTCTGACCATTCGTCAACCTCCCCAGGAACATCTGCCCATTTTTCTTTTGTCCGAAGGGGCTATCCAAGCAGCTTCTGCCCTCAAAGGGGGAAGGGGTTTTATTCCAGGATGTTTTGGGCCCCAGAAAAAAAGGCACCTGAAAGACCCTTCCTGGATCTTTCACAGCTGAACACCTTTCTGAAGGTCTCTTCCTTTCAAGTGTTCTCTCCTGGCCCTGTTTCCTCTTCTTTTTTCCTTCAGCTTTTCTAATGTCTGGATCTCAGGGATGCCTATCTTCACATCCCTGTTCATCCCCGTTTCAAGAAGTTGTATTTCTCTGTTTCTTCCTTGCATTTTTAGTTGTCTGCTTCATCCTTTGGCCTCTCTTCTGTGATTGCCTTCTGCAGGATGAGGGAGATTCAAATTCTTACCTACCTGTATGACCTTCTCATTCAGGCTTCCTCTCCTGGAACCCTACTTCAGCACCTTCACTATGCTATTTGCCTCATGTAAACCCTAGGATTTACAGTAAATTTCCAAAACTCCTTCCCGACTCCTTATCAGGATCATGTTTTTCTTTATTGCAGGCTCCAGACCATCCCTATGCTGGCATCCCTGCCATCTCTCAATGTTCTGATTCTAATAGCTTATTTTCAGCCTCTTCTCCCTCCAGTCTTAGTTTTGGCTAAGCAGTATCTAAGGGCCCTGGGTTACATGACATCTGCTATTCCTATACTTCCTCTAGCCAGACTCCATATAGGAAAGCTTCAGTGGTTCCTAAAGTCAGTCTGGCTTCAACATTCTCATCCTTTGGACTTTCTAGTTATTTTTCCTCCATGCCTCAAGCTGGATCTTCAGTGGTGGATTCTTCAGTTCTCTCTCAACCTAGGGCTTCCTTTTCAGCCCCCATCCCTTCTCAGGAACTGTTTTCAGATGCCTTGGATGAGGGGTGGGGGGCTTCTTTTGGCCTTCTGAAGGTTCAGAGTCTTTGGTCAGGTTGTCAGAGGACAGACCATATCAATATCAAGGAGATGAGATCACTCTTCCTTGCTGTTCATGCTTTTCATTCTCTTTTTCTTCAGGGGCCTGTCAAGATCTACGCAGATAATACAACAGTGATGTGGTACATCAACAAAACAAAGACGGACATGGTCTTACCTCCTATACAGACCAGCACTTCAGGTTTGAGATCTGGCTGTTCAGTATCAGGTGACTCTTCAGGCTGTTTATATTCCTTCAGAACAGAACCTTGTAGCAGACTCTCTGAACAGGTCCATAACACAGACTCATGAGTGGATGCTTCACAGAGATGTGTTTTTGGGCATTCCCACCAGTGGGGTACTCCTCCAGTAGATCTTAGCCAAGTTGTCTCTTAATCAATCTATTCATTTGCTTACTTTTTTCCCTTCTCTGCAATCTGCCAGTGAGAAAGTTCTTTACACCCTGGATTTACATAGCTCGGGTATTATATGGTTAACACTAATGCCACTCACAAGTCTGAGCAACTTTTTATTTCATTTCATCCTAGATATCTTGATTTGGCTGTTTCTAAACAAGCCATTATATCTTGGATTTCTAAGGCCATTTCCTTTTGTTTTTCATTTCATGGAAAAAGCCTTTCCGCCTCTGTAAAGGCTCATTCTACCAGGACTGTAGCTTCCTCTGGTGCTTTTTTTCAAGGGCTTGGATACCAATTCCATCCCTGAGGCTGCTACTTGGTCCTTTGTCCACACCTTTACTAAACATTACAAATTGAATGTTGTTTCCAGAGCAAGAGCTGTCTTTGCCAGGGCTATCCTGCATGGTTTTCTGGAGGGTTTCTCTGGGCCATCCATTCCTCTTGAGCATTTGTACTCTGCTTGTAGTGAAGAATAATGAAACTGTGATATGGAAGGACATAGTGCAGTTGTGTAAAATCATACCATAACAGTAGATGTCCTTCTCTTCACAGTTGCAGTATTTGCTCTCCATCCTTCCCTATTCTCTTCTCCTTTTTTTCTTTCTGGATGCCCGTGTTCCTCCTCTTTTTCTTTGGACTGTTAGCCCTCCTGGGGCTCTTCACTTCTGAGGTATGTACATCTATACATCGCCTTTATGCCTTACGCCATGAGTGGGGAGCATATGTGTGATGTACAATGTCCCTATAACAACCTAAGTCTTTGGTGTACTGGCTGGACATCGGGCTACCCTTGGCAGGGGATCCCTTTAATGAAGAATGCTGCAACAGTAAAGAGATGGAAATCTATTGTTATGGTAAGATTTTACACGACTGTACTTTATTCCTAAAGCCAAATAAATCCAAAATAATTATTTTTACCCCAAAACATCTTGCATCCAATAAAGCCACCTTCTGTATCTCCTCTTCTGATAATGCAAAAAGTGAACTTGTTCCTGTTGTCAGATTATTAGATGTACACATTGATGAGAACCTGAAATTTGATATCTATAATCAACGTACATCAAAAACTAATCACCCTCTATATAGCTAAAACACCTATCTGTCAAATACCACAAGAAAGCATATTGCCTCCTGCCTACTCTCTCACATTCAGCTCCCATCGTCAGTAACATTTAAATGTCTTTACTGAACAAACTGGAGCAATGTTACAACAATGTGGAATAATTTTCTGCCACCCTACCAATTAGAGCACACCGTTGCATAGCCCTTACAGATATACAGTGGTTAGAATACCCACACTTCCTAACCTACAACTACCTTTCATCTATAATATTATCTATAAATCCAATAACTGTCCATCCCTCATCAACCTCATTCAAATATATAATGCCTCAGACACATTTTTTCTTCCCGTATCAAAACTTAACATTTCTGCTGGCGTTGCATTGCTCTCTCACCACCTGTCTAAGATCTGGAATTCCATTCCTTTGTCCATAAGACTCCTTAAATACCTTTAAAAAATATTCAAGTCCCACTTTCTACACCTGTAACTACCACTACTCTCCATACCATAATTGCTGTTCGTATCTGTCTGTCTTTCTGTATACATGCTCTGTGCACCATTTTCATCTTCACCACCCCAGTGTCACCTATTCTTTTTAAATACATTTTGAGGCTCATAGACTTGATCACTGTATACTATTTTGTGAATGAACACAAACTGCTGTTAACTGTAAATACTGAGTATGTGCTTATTATCTAAGGAATACAAACTACTGGTGTTAACTGTAATTACTGTCTATTTTCTCCTCCTCTTTATATATTCAGTAAGATTAATAAATTATATTTCTGTCTATGAATTTTCTATACTCTGCGCACACACACACACACACACACACACACAAACACTTTGTAGCCTTGTTATACACACACATACTTTGTAACCTTATTTTATGCATATATTTGTATTTTGGAGCTTTTTTCCCCAGGCCTCCACTGAAAAATGGGTTTTGTGTCCAGTCTACCCTTTCCAGTAGTCAACAACAGAGGAACCTTGTTCTATCCCCCCCCAAGGGGTAATGTCCTTTCAACTGTTTCTAATCTTAATGCACAGCTTGGGAAAACCTAACAGCCTGGCAAGACAGTCTAACCAAACATATTCTTCTGCCTCATGAGTGGTCACCTGAATTCGCACAGAGCAGCACAGATTATCAGTCGAAGGGGTATGCCCTGCTGCAATCTATTTGCTTCCCCATCCAACACAGACATCAGTTTCTATGCCCTGATCCCTTCAGAGGCATAGTTACCAAAGGAGCCTCTTCTGCATTCTTGGCTTCCGAGTCTATTACACGCCTATCTCCTAACTCCTTTGATAATCAAGTTTCTTCAGAAATCAGTCCATTGCAGAAAAACTGTCATCCTCATTGCCATGTTCTGGCCCTGTCAAGTTTAGTTCCCTCTCCTTTGGCCTCACCTGCTTTACCTGCCCTGATTTCTAGACCGTAGTCCAGCTCTAATTTCTCATCCTTCAGGATTACTTCCCCTGAACCTTCACTCCCTAAAGCTAACCACATGGTTCCTCCAATTCCAATGATGGTCAGGAATCCCAAGCTCTCAGAAAGTTATTCACATCCTTTCTTCCTGTCAGAAACCTTTCCACTAGGAAGACATGCTAGTAAATGCAAGTTTTTTTTTCCATTTGGGCTTCTTTCAAGGGCTTAGATCACAGCACCTTTAAATGCTATTCTGGACTTGGCTAGTCTTTTACATTCTAATCTTAGCTATTCTACCATTTGCTGCTTAGCCACCAGTTCGCAATTTGCATGGCTGTTACACAGGTGGTGGCTCTTAAGCTCTCTTTTTGAGGGGTACCTTTTTATTATGACCACCTGTTTATGACCCAGTGCCTCCTTGGGGACCTTACTCAGCTATTGCAAGTTCTCGACAGACCTTCCTTTGAACTAGCAGCCACAGTGTCTTTAACTTTTGTCATGGAAAACTCAGTTTCTGGTGGCTGTCATGTCAGCCAAGAGTGTATGAACCTCAAGCACTATCCTCGGTCAGACAACAAATGAACACAGCTATATTCAAGTGAAAGATAGCAAATGTAAGATGAAACAGGATGGTTCTTAATAAGCTGTATAGTGCTTGGCATGTAGTGTAATACAACTGATGTAGAACTAATAAAAATCATTGTCTACTAATGGATTGATTGATCACTTTTATGGAGAAAATTGAACATGTGTGAATCACCTCAGTGACAGCCCTACTGTACAGTGAGTTTTTATGTTATACCACAAGGAATTAGTGCCGGAAAGAAAACATTTGGAATAATTAAAAATAAATTGGTAGACAATGATTTATTAGTTTTCCGTGTGTTTTATTGCATTGTAAGCCAAGCACTATACACCTTACATACGAACTTTTCCAGTTCCACCTTAATTTTTATACCTTTCACTTGTATGTAGCATTTGTTTTTTGATTTATTGCATGACTGAGTGACTGACTATGCTGCATTCTGTTTACTTTGTAATAAAATCTTCTGCAGACTAAAGAAAACATGCCTATCCACTGCAAACTGTTTATTCCCTCTATTGCATCATCAGAAGGTGGGGCTAGATTACATGGAATCAGAGTAGTTGGACAGTTGCTCCACATACAGTAAATAGAAACACTAGTTTATTAAAATTAATGAATATTGGTCCACTGAAGTAACTTCAGTAAAAACTACACATTTTAGTAAAAGAATGCCCACTTTACAAGATGAGGGCATAATAAAACTTAGCGCTTGATCTTTAGAAGTCTTAATCACTCACGTAGACTTCTCTCCTCCAAATGCCTCAGACTAGGCTTCCATGCAGAAACCATGCTTTCTTAGTCCTTGGTCCCAGGCTGTGGGAATAATTACACGTCTTTGTACCCTACTTCACTCTACATAGCTTGCTCTTACTCAGCTTTTCATTATGATTTTTTTCAGTATGCCAGCTCTGATATTTACTCTGTATATAATGCATGTATGTATTGTGTTTTGTCAGTCACTCTGTATATAATGTCATGTATCTATTACCTTTATATCACCAGACCAACTCTGATATTCACTTTGCATATAATGTAGGATATATGCCAGTATATTGACAGCTGTTTGACTGCAGATAGATTGAAATATTATGCCGAAACTCCTTTCAGCAATTCACAGACATTTTTTTTGCTTGAGGACAAGCTCCCTGCACCCCCCCCCCCCCCCCGTAGAAATACTCCAAGGCTGCACAGCAGTGAAGAAAAGGGAAAACTCCACTGTTGCCAAAAGATGTTATAGCATAATTTCTTTAATCTATCTGTAGTCAAAGAAACAGCCGCCATTAGGTGACTGACAATACATGAATGTATTGCATTTCATCATTTACTCTGTATATAATGCCATATATCTGTTATGTATCTATTGTGCTTTCTTCCAAGCTGAAACTGAAATAGGTTTTATGTGATCAGTGTTCTACCTGGCTTAAATTCAAAATAAATAAATTCACCCCAATATGACATGGGTTTCACTCTTCAAGTATCCAAGTTGTTTTCTTAAAGTTGACCCACATGGCTGTTTCTTTTTTTTTACCACAGTAACCATAAGTCTCTTCAAGATATCTCCTTGCCATAATAACACCATGTTCATTAATTCCACAGCTTTAGAAAAGTGTTCAGCATTTGTCAGAAGCATGATCAGTCAGTATTACACATCTTTAGCTACAGAAAAAAAACATGTCACCTAACTGCAACAGTAGTGAACAGATAACAGGATTCTCCTCGGTATATCTATAACTGGCATAGTCTTCCTTCATCTGTCTATTTTATTTTTCTGTGAGGGTCTCATGTTCAAGTGAGCCTGTGTAGCCCACCAGAGCATGATGTGGTAGTGCACACTAACAGAATCTGACTAGCCATGGATCACCCCACTCCACTACAGTTGTTTTTCTCTTCCTGTGACTCAGTTCACATTCTGTTCTTGAATTTAAGCTTATAAAAGTTTCTGTGGTCTTTGTTTAGCTCCATCTTTGCTATCAAAATGTTATCCACCAGATCATAAGTGAAGGCCCATGTGGTGTGGTCATTATTGAGAAAGTAATGCAGTGTGAAGCAGTGCCGTAAGTGCCAATACTTCAAGCTAGCCACACAGCAGTGCAGGAGAGACATTTTTGTAGCCCTTGTGATTCAAGTGGAATGTTACAGTTACTTCCATGGCTTTACCTTCTGCTGGTCTAGGATGTATTGTGCATCTGAATTGTATGTTCCAGAAGAAATGACCATCTGTGCTAAGTGCACATTGTGTTCTGCATAGGCTTACAGGTAATCATGGCATTGCACTGGGAGCCTGAAATATTTTTGTAAAGTCTTTGTACCATATATTGCAAAGACAAGTTAGGAAAATGTTTTTTGTGTTTGAGAAATCATAGTACATGTTCCCTTAAAATGATTCTGATGCATACAAGATGTTTGGTAAGTTAGATAATTAGGTCGCTGTAGATTAGTTTGCATTCTGTATACACATGTGATGCAAAAATAGTCACCAGCTTTGACGGACTTCCAAGATGGCTGCACATTGAGTAACAACTTAATTTCAACTCTCCCAGTGTGAAAACAGAAACTCATAAGAGAGAGACAGTACATTCATATTTCTGGGGGAATTTCAGTAACTGGCTAGTAAGTTTGCTACTTGGATGCCAGCAAAAAAGAAATTCAGAGAACTTGAAAGAAAATCAATGAAAAAAGGTGAGGAAAAAACACTGACTGGGATGAATTTTGTAGCTGTTCAGCAAAAAGCAGTACAAGCTGTAGCTTTGGTACAAGACATAATTTCCAGTAACCTAGGGAAAAATGCATCAGATGTGCTCAGAGCTGAGTAAAATAAACAAAACACTAATGGAGTATATCAACTTAAGTAACAACTGGAAAAAAATGGAAGAAGCTTTAAACATAACCACAAAACAAAAATGAGCATGTGGATTGGAAAATACACCAACTCAGAAAAAAAGGGTGGCCTAAATGTTAAAGTGTTTGCCTTACAAACACAAGGTGCAGGGTTTGAGTCTCACAAGAGATAATTGGCTAGGCTTAAAATGGCTCGCAAGGGCAGTTAGCTTAGTACTAATCTATGAACAATCCACATTTGGACAGACTACTCGATCCACGAAATGCTGAAACTGCACAAGTTGATTTATTATGCTGATAAATTCCAACACTCCACGTAAAACTAAGATTCAAGGTACCAAAGGATTAATTTAACAGAAATCAGGAGGTTAAATGAAGAAAAGGCTGGTTGAATATATGAGAATGCTCAAGAAGAGATTTTAAAAAAATAATAGAATTGGACAGAGCATATAGGGAAAACCTCAGATTTTCTGCTGTACCAGAGAAGATGAAAGGAACAGACTGTAAAAATGAGTGAACCAACTCCAAGACAGCAGCAATAATCCAAGTAAAAGAATTTATTTAGCGATTTAATCTTTCTTGTACACAGACTTCTTCAGAATGAATTAAAAACTTTGGTGTCATCATATAAATACACAACTCAAAGTCTTGATTAGTTAACACACAGTAGTCCCCACCCCTGCTACAAAGTTTTAAAACTAGGTTAACTATTAACCTGCTGGCAATAAAAAGCACAGTAACCTTACATACAAATAAAACAGTTACATGACCATTATATTAAATACATGGATTTAAGTTTTAAAAATGGGGAAAGTGTTATTTTATCATTCAAACCAGGAAAAATTGTAGAATTTAACCTGACCTGCCATTTCATCACAATAAATTCCAGGTATTCATCTATTGGACCCTCTCTTTGTCCCAGGTCTACATAATCTATAACAGAAAATTTGAAAAAATGGTCAGGAAATTCTTGTATATGCCTATATAAAGCATTATTTATATTTTTGTTGGCTATGTCAAAACAATGTTGGTAAATTCTCTGTTTGATGGCCCTCTTGCTTTTCCCAACATAGAAGCCATCACAGGCCTGGCACAACCCAAGATATACTACCCCTTTAGAGTAACAATAATATTTTTTCTTTGGTCTAATTTTTCCAAAGTTCCTAATAGTGACACCTTATGTGTCTGCACTGGGGACATCTACCACATGTGTAACTACCTCCAGTCTCATTCAGGGAGTTTGTCCTTTCCAATAATCCCTTGAAAGACACCTCTTTCTTGTAAACTATCTTCAGTGCCATACCTAAGGTAGTAGCCACCCCTGGGTCCAGACTAAAAATATCCCATTGCCTATGAATGATGTCGCTAATGTCATAGAAGACGGTATTGTATGGTAATACCATCACTCTTCCAAACCCAGGTTCAGTCATGTTGTCCCTTCCTTCCAATAAGTTGAGATCAATACTCAACAAGCTGTGGTACACACCCTCCTTTCTCTTAAACTTTACTTCATTCATGATGTTCTTGGTAAATACTTCAGGATAACCTCACTGAAACAATATACCCTGCAGCACTGTACATTCACTTAAAAAGTCATCCCAGCCAGATATCATCCTAGCCAATCTGACGTATTGACCCTTTACCAGTGCTTTCTTCTGGTGGATGGGGTGCCAGCTGCTGAAATGCAGCAAAGAGTTGGAATAAGTACGTTTTCTATATAACAAGGATGAAAAAGTTTATGGTCGTAGCCCTTTTTAATTGTAACATCTAAATAATTCAATCTATCCTTGTCGACTACCACAGTAAATTTCAAAAAGGTGGTTGTGTTATTTATGTATTCAAATAATACAATATCATCCAAATAGCATCCTTACAGTGCTCAGGATTCTCTGTAAATGTAACCAAGGATATAAAGGTTCTCCCATTGGGACAACACTATATTTGCAAATACTGGGGCACAGCAGGCCCCCATTGCCACCTCTTGTGTTTGCCAAAAAATTTGCCCCTCAAAGATCAAAAAATTGTCTTCTAACACCATTTCCATGCATGTTCTTAAAGTACCTGTGGTATTGTAGTCAAAATCAGTGTTAGTGATCAAATAGTCAGAGAACCACTCTAATCCCTGTTTTTGTGGTATAACAGAGAATAAGTCACATATGTTAATAGTGACCATCAGTAACCCATCATCATAAAGTTCCTGCTTAATTTTAGACAAAAAGTCCCAGGAATCTTTAAATAAGTAAGACCTTGTGTCCAAAACATGCTTCACTTTGGAATCAGTAAACTTTGCTATATAGAAGGTCTTCGATGCCGTGGCATCAACTATTGGACATAGTGGGGGTCTGGTAATGTTTTTGTGAATTTTAGGGATCCTGAAAATCGTAGGGATTGATGGATGTGCAGTGTACAAAAAGGTATGTTCCTGTATCGTGATTTGCCCATTTAATAACAGGTCTTCCAACCCCAGATCAATATTCCGGTAGGCTAAATTCATTTCATTATGAGAAACCTCTACATATGTATCACTGTACAAAATCTCCAACATTTTGTTGATGTAATCATTCACATCCATAATTACCAGGCCCTCACCCTTGTTGGGTTTCATCACCCTAATCTGTTTATTAGTGATAATTTGCTGTAATAGCTTGTTCTCATCTACTGTTAGGTTCTGTACTTTAAATTCACTGGGATACTTGTTTAGTTTCCTGATGTCTAGCTCACACAGCTTTTCAAAAAGATGCACCATAGCATGTGCAGGGGGTATAAAGGTACTAGGTATTTTTGTATTCTGTTCCCTGTTTGTAAAGATATCATTGTCCTTGAAATACAATCCAAGGTTCAACTTCCTACAATAAACTTTGAGCTGTATAAGTATTTCAACAACATTTGCCATTTTTGTTGGAACAAAATTGAGCCCTTTTTCAAATAGGTTGTCCCATTCTGTTCCAATGTTAGTCTGACTCAAATTATAAATTTTAAAGTCATTTGACCTGTTTGCAATAATGTTGCAAAGCTCCTCATCCATGACGTGTTCATTAGGAGTCAGTTCCTCCTGTAAAATGAGTTCTGATTCCTTCTCCCCCTCCCCCTCATGGTGTTCTGATACTGATAAAAATTCTGCCTTGACCCATCCTGGGTTTGCCCTCACTGGTTTATTATTCTCTGAGAGTGTCTCGGTGGAGGGTTCTCTAAAGGGTGGTTCTCTAAAGGGTCATCTTCGTAATTACTATCAAAATTTGTTTCAACATCATTATTTGTCATGTCTTCACTCCCTACTTCTGTCCAATAATTACTTTGTTGGCCCAGAGGTGGCCCGAGTTGGCTTTCCCCCTCTCATAAACAGCTTTGTCACATGTAAGGGCCATCAAACAGAGAATTTACCAACATTGTTACAACATAGCCAACAAAAATGTAAATAATGCTTTATATAGGCATATACAAGAATTTCCCGACCATTTTTTCAAGTTTTCTGTTATAGATCATGTAGACCTGGGACAAAGAGAGGGTCCAGTAGATGAATACTTGGAATTTATTGAGATGAAATGGCAGGTCAGGTTAAATTCTACAATTGTTCCTGGTTTGAATGATAAAATAACACTTTCCCCCTTTTTAAAACTTAAATCCATGTATTTAATATAATGGTCATATAACTGTTTTATTTGTATGTAGGGTTACTGTGCATTTTATTGCCAGCAGGTTAATAGTTAACCTAGTTTTAAAACTTTGTAGCAGGGGTGGGGACTACTGTGTGTTAACTAATTAAGACTTTGAGTTGTGTATTTATATGATGACACCAAAGTTTTTAATTCATTCTGAAGAAGTCTGTGTACAAGAAAGACGAAAGCGCTAAATAAATTCTTTTACTTAGATTATTGCTGCTGTCTTGGAGTTGGTTCACTCATTTTTGCTGTTTCCTGGTTTGTGCTTTTTGGTGTTTTTGGAGTGAAGAACGTAACAGACTGTATTAATTTTATGAAAGCACAAATAAGCAAATGGACTGGTTTTCAACAGCAGGAGTTGTTAATTGAAAAGGCACACCATGTGTATGCTCCAAACCTGGCCATGAGAAAGCAACCTAGACCTTTAATAGTAAAGATCCAGTCCTACCAGCAGAAAGAGTTGATTCTGAAAAAAAACTATGGTAGAACAAAGTACTAAAAGTGGGAGACAGTAGAATGTTTGTGGAAAATGATTACTCTGTACACCAGGCAGAAAAGGAGTAAATATATTCCACTAATCAGGGAATGTCAAGAAGCAGGCATGAGATTCAAACTGCTGTACCCAGCTAACTTCAGAATATTCTTTCCTGGAGAGAAAATACTTTTTGATGCAGAACATGCCAAGCAGGAAATATAAAAGTTTGTGCAACAAAAAGTGAGCTGTGAAACAGAAGGAGATTTTGCTTCTTGTTCATAGGTTCATAGGTTTATACTAGGCTATCTGCCCTAAGGCATTTATAAGCCTAGCCCAAATCTTTACCCCTTATATTAAAATATACTGTGCCCATTAGTTTGTTGTGCCTCTGTCCAGCAGTGACACAGAGATGATTCAGGTAAACCTACGATCTCCCATCCACAGGTCAAGATTTCTCTTGAACAGAGCCAGCGAGGTGCTCTGCCTCACATGGACCGGGATTTTATTCCACAGCATCGGGAGTCTCTGAGTGATAAATCTATCCCTCCAGCACGTCCTATTTATATCTGTGCTAAGGTTTAAGTCGCTTGCTCTAGTGGTTTTGGTGGATTTGGATTTTTTGAGGTGGAGCATGTCCATTAATTCTGGGTTGGACATGGCCTTGTATGTCAGGCACATGTCACCCCTGAGCAGACGGTATGCGACTGAATAGAGCTAGAGTTTCTTCAATCTGGCAGCATATGACAGATTTTGGAGTCCCTTTATCCTTTTGGTGAGGAAGTTTTGGGGTCTCTCCAATTGCTGCAGATGTCGGGTGAGATGCAACCCGAATGGGGCATTGTACTCGATCATTGGTCTGATAAGTGAAGAGTACAGGGGAACAATGACCTCACTATATCTGGATGTGAATCCCTTCATGATCAGGTGGGCAATGTAGAAGGTCTTTCTAACCACTTTAGCAACGTGAGTGTCAAAAGAAAGGCCACTGTCAACCTGGTTCCCCAGGTCCCTGATAACCTCTTCTGTGCTTAGTGGATTGCCACCTATATGGTAGCTTGGGGTTATCTTGTCTTGTTTTTCCCGAAGGGTATGACTATACATTTTTTGGCGTTTAACTTCAGGCCATGGCTCTGGCACCAGCTATCTGTTTCCGTGAGTCCCTTCTGAAGGATATCCGTGTCCGATGCACTTTCCACTATGGCGCCCAATTTGCAGTCGACTGCAAACTTTGTCAGCCAAAGTCCTCCCGTGTAGGCCTGTACTTCTGAGAAGTAGATGCCGAACAATAAGGGGCCAAGGACCGAGCCCTGTGGGACACCACTTGTGACCGGCTTGGAGTCTGACATAGCGCCAGCAACTCTAACCCTGTGGGTTCTGTCCTTAAGCCAGTTTGCAACCCATCTTGTGACATATGGGTTTACATTTAAGCTGGTAAGTTTTTCTACAATACCCGAGTGGGGTATTGTCGAAAGCCTTTGCAAGGTCAAGGTAGGCTGTATGGACTGCCTTTCCCTCATCAATGGCCTTGGTGACTGTTTCAAAGAAGTCGACCAAGTTCAAAAGGCATGATCTTCCCAAACTGGGTCGGGTCCAATGTCTGCAAGTCCCCTATATCTTTGTTTATGAGCTCCATTATGATCCTCTCCATAGCTTTGCAGACTAGACTTGTTAAGCTTATGGGAGGTAATTACCAGGGTCCGTGAGGCACCGCCTTTGTGGAGTGGGACCACAGTTGCCGTACGCCACTCCTTGGGCACGTATCCTGTGGTAAGGCTGAGATTAAACAGCTGCCTTATGTGCGGTTTAATTCCTCATTTTGTAGCACACAGCTGGGGACACCATCCGGTCCCATTGATGCTGTGTTTTTAGCTTTAGAGAGAGCAGCTTTCACCTGCGCATTTGAGATGTCTGGGAGGCTACACTCTGCTGGGATAGTTATCTCTCCTTTGGGGGGGGGGGGTGAAGTTCTTCTAGTAATAAAGACCTGATAGAGACTGTGCCAGTGAGACCTTTTCTTGTTATGAATGATAAGTCTTACCGTACATTTCCGATCTTTTAAAAACATTTAATATTAATAGTTCCATTCAAACCGGGATATTTATCAGCCTTTAACCTAATTTGCCACAAAGTTTCTTTCTCTATATTATTTTTATAATCCCCCACCCCTCCTATGTATGGGCACTTGTTCAGTTCTCCTATTTATGAGATTCCTGGGATTTTTTGTTTCATATCAAAAAATTTCATGATAGTTTTAAATATGAAGCCCAAGAGAATTTGGTTATGTTAACTGAAGATATAACATCTCGTTTTACCTTTATTCCTTGGAATGAAGGCATCTATATATATTTAGGAAAGAATACTACATATTCTAATTTGGAAATAAATTAATTTTGTTCCTTATTGGAAGTTTCATTACAACACAATTATTTTTTGTTAAATGACATGTACTTTCAGCAAGTCAAAGGTGTTGCCATGAGGTCTGCCGCTGCCCCAGCCTTTGTGAATTTGCTCCTAGGAAGGTGGGGAATGAATTATCACTTGCTATCCCTCTTTTTGATTGAGTGGTGTTTTTTAAAAGATTTGTAGATGATCTATTTTTTATTTTCAAAAGTACTATTGATGAATGTGAATTATTTGTTAGGGGACTTAATGTCAGTACAAACTTTTTGTTTTTGTCTGTAGGGGATGTTGGTTTGACTGTTAATTTATTAGACATTACTTTGGAATGGGATTTAACCAAGCAATGTTTTGAAAGTAGGATTTATAGTTAGAGTAGTTTTTCAAATCAGTACTTACATTTTAACAGCAACCACTCCTATTTTATTAAGAAAAATATACCGAGGGGACAATTTATTTGGTCATCCAGAATAACTACTAGTGAAGCATTTTTTAGAGAAGAATTCTTCTTTATTTCCCTGTTTTTATAGAGGGGTTATAAGGATACTGTCTTGGTTTCTAGTGCTTTAGAAATAATTGAGAAAAGGGCTACTTGTAGTGTTCCATTATTGTTTCAGAATTGTGATGTTAACCAGTGTGGTAATACAACTAACAACAACAATACTTGGATATGTCAGTGGACAGTTATGCCATCAGAAGCATCATAAATAACAACTGGCAGATTGTGATCGGGAATGACATTATGGTTAAGGTTTGGGATGATAAACCTTCTTTTGTTTTTAAAAGAAATATATGTTTAAAAACCCTTTTACAACATGATAATACAGGTTGGGTTGGTAACCACAGACAAAGCTTGCAGTACATACAAATGTGGGATTTGTTCCTCATGCAAATTTATTCAAGAGGGGCCTTTTCTTTTGTTGGGTCATTCAGACATGACTATATTTAGAATGGGCAGGTTTAATTATAATAGTGTTGGAATTGTGTACATTAGTGTGTGTACAGGTAGTCAAGCATTTTATATTGGTATGACCACCCGAGCCCTTCACAAGAGAATTAAAGAGCATGTTTATCCTATTAAACATAGAGACACTGACAGTGCCTTTTTTAGACATAGTTTATCAGGATCCGTACGTATCACCGAACGGCAACATCACTGAAACAGATTTTTTCACCGAAGGGCTTTCGCATAAATATGCCTGTTGTGGAGATCACACTACAGTTGGGATAAGGTGAAATTCCCTTTTCCCCACTGTAGTGTGACCTCAGAGTGAGAATATTAAAGTAGGGGGTGTGTGTGGTGGGGTGCAGAGGGGCTTGCCCCCCTGCAAAAATGTAAATGTATTTTTTTTTAAACACTCTTTAACAAAAGCACTTTTCCGGTGAAAGCACTTTCGTTAAAGTGTGTTCAATGATTGTGGATTCGGACTATTGAACTTTTGTTCAATAGTCCTAGATCCAGTTTATCATGTGAATATTATAAAAAGTTTTTGTTTTATATTCTTAAATAAGTCCCCATAGATAGGAGGGGTGGGGATTATAAAAAATAATATAGAGAAAAAAGAATCCTTGTGGCAAGCAAATTAGGTAAAAGGCTGATGAATATCCCTGTTTGAATGGAACTATTAATATTAAATGTTTTTTAAAAGATCGGAGATGTACGGTCAGATCTATCATTCATAACATTTTAGGTTAAAAATATTACAAATGTCTATTTCTTTTTAATTTCTTTTCATACTAACTTTTTTCAACAGATATTTTTAGGGTATCTCAGTTTATTGATTAATTAGCTCTGGAAGTTAATTGAAAGTTTATTGGTCTGAATTTTTTATTTAAGTAGATTTTATTGTGATTGACTATTGTTTCTGAAGAAGTCCTTTTGCATGAAAAGCGGAGTTAATGTTTAGTATGCTTAAAGATACTATGTATTGTACTTCATATTACGGAGCTTGTACTATGTATTGGAGCTTTTCTCCCCGGGCCTCCACTGAAAACGGGCTCTTTGAGCCCAGTGGACCTCCCCGGTCATCAAACTGGAAATTAATAAATAAATAAAGAGGTTGGTTGTACCTTGTTCCTGCTTTGGGTTTTGCCTCCAGTTGATGTTTTTTTTTCATTTTTGGTGTTGTATCATTTGTCATTTTTTTGCTTTTTGCTTTCAATAAAACAAATAGATGTTCTTCGTTTTCCATTGCTGCAGTCCTTACTATTGGGTATAGTCCGCATCCAGTCGGCCCGAATACCAGAGTATAAGGCTGACGTCGGTCAGGGCGCATTAGACTGACGTCAGTACGTCAGGGTACTAATGCGCATGACCGGCGTCACATCCTCAGTCTTTTTTGCCGCGTGGTCCGATGCAGAAGCAGTTTTGCGAGTGCAGGTTGGCGTTCTGAAATATTTCGAAACCGGAGTTTCAGACCGAATCAGAGTTGGCTAAGTACCCGTTGGGGAACATTTTGTTTTTCTTGCCTCAGTATTTAACCGGATGTCAGAAAAGTGAATAACTGTATTTCTTGTGGGAAACAAATACATCATAGGGATTTCCAGACATTGCGTATACTTTGATTAGGGACTGAGCACTACGTTGTAGGTTGCCGCTCTTGTGCTAGGTTTAACAAACGCACTATTAAGAGGAGGTTAGACTGTGCCAGATTAGTGTTTGGGAAGCGTTGCAATTATAAAATGCTGTCGGATGCTCCGACGCCCGCTTCGTCCAAGAAGCGCAAGGACAAAACAGCGAAGCCTAGGGTTGATGAACCGGCAGTCCCGGACGTCGGTTCTTTAGGTGGCTCAGTGGAGCCAGAGGTTTTGCCAGGAGTTTCTATGGAGTCTCAGGCAGAAACTTTACTGTTACAGGATGTACCCTCTCAGGAGGCAGGCCAGGCTGAGGGGGCTTCTCAGGTAACTATTCTTCCCTCGCTTCCCAAAGTGGTTAGAGCCTCTCCTTCTGTTGCCAAAACTTCTTTTAGAGGTAGGCCAACTTCAGCTTCAGTAGGGGCTTCTCCTAGCCTTTCGGGTTCTGTACCTAAGAAACATATGCTTAAAATGGCAGAAGATTTGATTACTATGATTAGAGGTTCTATGGGCCCTCCTGATAAGAGGCCTAGGGTGGAACCAGAGTTTGACAGTTTTGAACAGGGTTCAGGGGCTTCTGAGTCTTCTGCGGAAGATTTGCAGGAGTATCCTCATTATTCTGATTCTGATGTGGATGATGCCACTCCTTCGACTTCTCCTCCTGAGGATTTTTCATTTTCAGAGACTCTGCATTCCATGAGGGAGCACTTTAAATGGGAAGGCCAGGATTACTCTGATTCCAGGAAGAGGCTTAGGGAATTCTTGTTTTTACCCCAGCATAGGCCCTTAGCTATACCTCCTGTGTTGAATGTGGTGGAAGATGTTTTTGCAGAGGCTTCCCTGAACCCTGATTCTTTGCCTCCTGCTCCTGTTAAACCTGATAGGTACTATAGGGTGCCCGAAGCTCATAAGTATTTGTTTAAGAGTCCTAGGGCGGACCCAGAAACTGTTTCTCAGGGGCCTAAAGGTGTTAAGGCCTCTGTGGTTAAAAATCCTGTTCCCACTGACAAAGAGGCAAGGGCGTTAGATAGGTGGGGTAAGAAAGTGTATACTTCTTCCACTCTAGCCATGAGAGCATTGAATTGTCAGTTTCACATGCTGAAATATCAAAATTATCTCCTTTCACAATTGAAATCTAAGGTGGATGCTTTGGCGGAAGGTATTGATTGTAAAGACTTGCTGGATTTAGTTTATGTGTCTGAACAAGTGGGCAAGCATTCTTTGCAATGTGGTTTTGATGCTGTGCAGGCCTCCTCGAGGGTGGCTGCCACTAGTTCTGTTCTTCGCAGGCATGCCTGGTTGAGGGATCAAAATTTGGCTGAGCATGTTAAGACAAGGATTTTGGATGCTCCTTTACAGTCTGATGTGTTGTTTGGTTCACCTGTGGAAGCAGTTTTAAAGAAAATGGAGGACAAAGCTAAGTCTATGCAAACTGTTAAAGATTTTTTGCAGGTACAGCCACCGAAGTTTAGTAGAAATTGGCCTGCTAAGGGGTGGACATATCCTGCTTATGATTCCCAGTCTAGGGGTAGGTCTAGGCGTGGTAGGGGCAGGGCTCAAGGTTCTTTAGGCCTAGAACAGGGAGTTCACCTGCTCAGACTTCTGGTGAGGGCAGGGTCAGTCCTTTCGTAAACAAACCCTATGACCTGCCTTTTCAGCTGCCAGTAGATTCTCGTCTGGCAGCTCCTTTGGAAGGACGTCTGTCTCTTTTCAAAGAAAATTGGGATTTAATTACTCAAGACAGATTTTATTTCCATACAATGCCCCTTTCAAAGGCATGCCAGACGTTCCTCCTCCACAAAGAAAAGAGGCTCACAAGCAAGTTTCTCAGTTACTCCAAATGGGGCCATTCAGCCAGTCCCTGTATCAGAAAGGGGCCTAGGATTTTATTCTCGCATGTTCCTAGTACCAAAGAAGGGGAACACGTGGAGACTGCTTTTGGATTTATCTCTCCTCAACACTTCTCTGGACATTCCCAAGTTCAAGATGTTGGCGTTACAACAGCTTTTACCCCTGCTGGGCAAAGATCACTGGATGGTAACTTTAGATCTCAAGGAAGCTTACCTTCATGTGCCTATCAGGCTAAGTTACAGGAAGTATCTGCGGTTTCAAGCTGGAGATTCTCATTATCAGTTCTCTGCATTGCCCTTTGGCTTATCTACTGCGCCCAGAGTATTCACAAAGGTTCTGGCTCCAGTGATAGCTTACTTCAGGCTACAAGGACTTCAAATCTATCCTTATTTAGGCGACTGCCTGATTCTGGCTCAAGAAACGGAAGACCTTCTACAGCATCTGGAATATCTTATAGCAGTGCTAAGATGCCTAGGGTATTCTGTGAATGAAATAAAGTCCAGTCTAGTACCCTCTCAAGACATGTGCTTTCTGGGTGTGAGACTGAATACAGCAGCCCAGATGGCCTTTTTAACCCCGGACAAACAAAAGAGTCTATCACTTTACTTCCATCAACTATCTCATCAGTCCGTGCTGACTGCAGAGACAGTCCTTCAAGCATTAGGGTTCATGGCATCTTGTATTCTGGTGCTTCCCAATGCCAAACTGCATATGAGGAAGTTACAATGGTATCTCAAAAATGTATGGACACAGCACTGCCAGGATTTCGACACTGTCATTCAAATAATACCTTGCCTTCAAAGAGAATTTTGTGGTGGGCTCAGGAATGTCACCTAAACAAGGGACTCTCTGTGACCCGGCCAGAGGCGAGTCAGATTTTACCGACAGATGCCTCGGACATTGCTTGGGATGCTCAGCTAAATGGAAAGTGGATACAAGACAAGTGGCCTGCCAGACTACAGCATCTACATATCGACATGAAGGAGATGTTAGCAGTCCAGTTCGCATTACTGGCTTTCAAGGAGTTACTTCTTCCAGGGCAGGTGTTGATTCTAACAGACAACACAACTGTCATGTGGTACTTCAACAAACAAGGGGAACACATTCTTATCCTCTATGCAGGCAAGCAATGATTCTATGGGAGACTGCGCTTGCACCTAACTCTTCAGGCAAGGTTTCTGCCAGGAGCACAGAACTCCTTAGCAGATGTGTTAAGCAGACAAATCATGGATCCCCACAAGTGGAAACTGGATCTTCATGTATTTCAGAAATTGACAGTGTCATGGGAACTCCAGACATAGATCTGTTCGCTTCTCCACTAAACCACCAGCTGCCACAGTTTTGCACAAAGGGGTTTCATCACACAGCTTGGAAAGTGGATGCTCTGTCTTTCAGTTGGACAAACCTTCATGTGTATGCCTTTCCACCTCTGCCTCTTCTTCCAAAGGTACTGTTAAAGGTCAGACAGGACAGGCCAAGGATGATTTTGATAGCTCCAGATTGGCCTCGGCAACACTGGTACCCTCTACTACGGAGTCTGGTAAAGAAGCCTCCATGGCCTTAACCTTTGATTCCACATCTGTTATCCCAGCAGGACGGTCATCTGCTCAATGTCAAGCTTCACTCTCTTCATCTGACAGCCTGGCATATTCTGTGTTGAAACACAGCAGGTCTCAACTTCCTCAACAAGTTTTAAATGTGATTATGGAAGCTAGAAGACCTAGTACAAGGAAAGTGTCGCAGCAAAATGGAAGAGATTTTTATTTTGGAGTAAAGCAAAAGAATTTGGAGATTTCTGAGCCTAATTTGAGTATGGCTCTTCAATATCTTACTGAGTTACTGGACAAGGGTCTGTCCTTCTCTTCCATTAAGATTCATGCTGCAGCAATCTCAGCTCACTATGATTGTGACCCACCATTATTTTCGCATCCTTTGTTCGAGCAGTTTCTTAGAGGGCAAAAATATAAGACCCCACGTAGAGCTCCTACTCCTGCTTGGGATCTCAATTTTGTGTTGGAAAAACTTACTCTACAACCTTTTGAGCCTGCGGCTACTGCTGAATTGAAATATTTGTCATGGAAGACTGCTTTTTGTTGGCTATTACTTCTGCAAGAAGGGTGTCTGAGTTGCAGGCCCTTATGGCAGTCGAGCCCTTTTGATTTTCCATAAGGATAGGGTATCATTACGTACTAATCCTTCCTTTATGCCTAAGGTGGTTTCTAGTGTGGCTTTAAACCAAACTATTCATTTGCCTACTTTTATGCAGACCCCCAAAATAAAGGGGAAAAGATTTTGCATACTTTAGATGTACACAGGCAATTGCGTTATTACTTAAGCAGGACTAAGGATTTTAGGCAGTCTCAGCAGTTGTTTGTTTCTTTTGCTTTGAGTTCGCAGGGCAAGCCTGTGTCAAAACAAACTATTTCTAGGTGGATTGGCTTTTGCATTGCATTTTGTTATTCCCATCATGGCAAGGAGGTTCCAGCTGGGATTAGGCCTCATTCCACTAGGGCTACTGCCACTTCTACAGCATTTCTACGAGGGGTGGCCACTAAGGATATTTTGGAAGCAGCTACTTGGAGTTCAGTGCATACTTTCTCTAAGCATTATCACCTTCCTATCTACTCTAAGTCTAGGGCTGGTTTTGCCACAGCTGTTTTGCAAGGCATGTTGTCAGCTCCTGCTTCTTTATGATTTGCCAGCCTCCCTTACCTCTGCTTTGGGATTCTACCCAATAGTAAGGACTGCAGCAATGGAAAATGAAGAACATAGTACAGTTTTGTACCTACCATAAATGTAGATGTTCGAGGATTCCATTGCTGCAGTCCAATTACCCTCCCTCCTTCCCCTCTGTGTTAGGGGTGGTTGTGTAGGTGAGTTTACCTGCTTATATTTTATATATATTGTTCATGTTTTGGTGCAGGTATTTTGCGCCTTGTCTTTTTAGGGTCTTCTGGCATCTGGGGCAAGAAAAGACTGAGGATGTGACGCCGGTCATGCGCATTAGTACCCTGACGTACTGACGTCAGTCTAATGCGCCCTGACCGACGTCAGCCTTATACTCTGGTATTCGGGCCGACTGGATGCGGACTATACCCAATAGTAAGGACTGCAGCAATGGAATCCTCGAACATCTACATTTATGGTAGGTACAAAACTGTACTTTTTGTAAGATGTGATATAGGCTGAAATGGATATGATAAGAAACAACTGTATAAAAAATCAACCTTCCAAACATTGGTGTGCACATGTAATACAAAAGCTGGAACTAGATACTTAAAAAAGCTGTTACAAATAAAAGGTGGGAATTACTTTTTAACGTAATGCTTTCTACATTATCTTTAAATGGTAATGGTCTCATAGATATATACAAGAAAAGAGTACTGAACTGTATTTAAAAAGTAGACTGGAAATAGCTATGCTACAGGAAACACATTTGGAAAGAACTGAACATGTGAATTTGATAAAGAAAGGTTTTCAGGATGGTTATTCAGTAGAATAGCTGGGCGAAAGGAAAAGAGGAGTACTTATATTAATTGCAAGAGGAGTTCCAGTAGTGATAGAAGAGAATAAAAATGATAATAATGATAGATTTGTACTAAGGGGCTACTGGCAAGGTAGGATGATCATACTGGCATGTATTTATATTCCATCTAAAACTGCTATAATGGGGCTTAAGAAAAATCTGGGGAGAAGTAATCAGTTTACATCAGAGAATATTACTTGTAGGTGGGGACTGAAATTTGATTTGCAGCAGTGAAGATGTGGCTGGGGGCCCAGAAGGAAAATATAGCAAAAGAAGGGTAGATTTTTGAAGAAATTTATGAAAATATTTGGCATGGAAGATGTTAATTTAGTAATAGGAGTTTGAAATGAATTTACATATGCCCCAGTTACAAAAGCTGGGCTAGGTTAGACAGAACTTATATTTCACAAGGACATGTGCATTTAATTGACATTTTTGATACACATCAAATAACTATTTCAGATCACATGCCAATAATAATTAAAATAAAAACAGAGAGTAGTGAAATAAAAATGAAACACTGACACTTTCCCACCAATCTGATGGAAAGAAAGGAATTTAAGGAATTGGTATTGGAAATTATTCAGGAGTTATTAGAGAATACAGAAATTTCTTCTGAAAATATAGTTAGGGAGTGGGATAAAATTAAAGTGGAGGGTGGAAAAAAAAGAGAGAGATATGATTAAGTAGCAAGGATTATTTAGAGGGACTGACAAATTTTGAAGTATTGCAGAATAGGGGGAATCTCGCAAAACAATAAGAGGAGCAATTTCAGAATGCTAAGCAGAAAATAAAGAATTACCTTGATACTATGCATGAGTTTAGAAAGATTGCTGTTAAGCAACTGTTTTTTTATACTAACGCCAGAGCATAACAATTTTTAGAGCAACAACTCAGGCAACAGAAAGTAGAAAGGGTTGTTGCCAAGCTTAGAGAGCCTATAACAAGGAAGATAAGAAAGCCTGCAGAGGTGCTAGAAATATTTCAAAAATTTTATGAAAGTCTGTAAAAAGCAAAGAAGTATGGAGGTCAAGAAAAGGTGCAAATGGAAATGTTTATGGAAGAATTTAATTTGCCAAGGTTACAGGTAAATGAGGTTCAATTACTAATAGGATAGCAGGAGATGAGATAAAAATGGTGATATATAACCAATACACAATAAAGTCCACAGGAATAGATGGTATTCCTCTAGAAGTTTGTAAGCTAGAAGGGAAAAATTTGATAAAGATCTGGAAGGGTTTGTTATACATCCTATATAAAACTACTCTTAAACAAACTTAAATCATGCTCTTCTTCAGCTGATGACCTTCAAATTTAGTACCTAAAAATAGCAACAGACAGCTTTGCCTATCCTGTCTCAATCGTTATAAATAGATCTATCGAGGAATCCCACATTCCCTCTCTCTGGAAAAGTTACACATTATGCCTCTGCACAAAGGAGGAAATTCAACAGACATTAATAATTTTAGACCTATAGTAATCTCATTTCCACTTGCCAAAATACTTGAAAATGTATTCAAAAGGTATTGCTAGACTATCTCTTGCAAGAGAAACTCCTCTCCCCTTCTAGCCTATATAGATACTATCAATAAAGCTAGAGATAATGGCAAATTAGTCTCTTCCTTATTTCTAGACTTGTCTAAAGCTTTCAACGCAGTTTGTTATAGCAAACTCCTACTTCAACTGTCCTCACTATGTTTCTCTCAGCCCACCCTTTTGTCGTACAAAAGGTACCTGTCCAATAGGTATGAGTCAGTAAAATGGCACACCATGCTTTCCCCTTACCTCCCAGTCACCACCAGTGTACCACAAGGCCCCTCCTCTTTAACATTTTCACCAACATCATCTATACTTCCATACAGCAAGCCACCCTAATATAATGCACAGATGATTCCACACTCATTTGCACATCTGACAACATGGTACACCTGCAAAAGATTACTCAGGAAGCTTTAACAGCCACCAAAACATGGCTTCTTAACTCATGCTCAACCCAAAAAAGACCAAACTACTACTTTTTTCCCAAATCTCTCTCTCATGAAAAAACAAAATTGAAAGTCCTCTCTCTTGATAATACAACCATTGAAGCCACTTCTCATAGCAAACTATTAGGGGTGATAGTGAATGATCTTACATTCGACCTGCATATACAAAACTGCATAAGAAAAACTCATCAAAAATTAGAGATGCTTTACAGAGCCGAAAACTGTCTCACTGACAACTAAAACTATACTTGCCATTGTCTCCTCCCCGCTATTTTTATGGCATTCTCATCCTTACTAACCTCCAGACTTCACAAAAATTAAAACTTGAACAATGCTAATACAAAGTTGCTAAATTTGCAGCACATACCCTTTCAAAACCCACCACTGTAGCACTGAAAAGATGAAATTGGTTGTCACATCAACTAAAGTATACACAACTTCTTACCACTTATAAAATTATCCAGCATGCACCTGCCTGTCCTTCACTAAAAAGCATTCTGTACAACTATGTTCCTATTCGGTCATTGTGATCCAGTGACCAAAAACTCCTGTCTGTCTACAAACCTAGAAAATCTGCTGGGCATTGTCTGTACTCCTACAAGGTTGCTAAGACTTAGAACTCCTTACTTGTATCCATCAGGCCTATACCCTTCCTGCCATCATTCAAAACCACTCTGAAAGTCTTCCTAGCTAAAATCTGTATTTGTTCTTGCTGAAAACCAGGATAAACTATATCCCTAAATGTGAACTAGTACCTTTTAATTCCTTATACCGCCTTACTCTCTTTCACTTACTTTCTTACTATTTAAATTCTCTTCCCTGACCTTCTCCCTAACTATAACATAAGCCTGTTTTTCCTTTATTTCATATTGCCATTCCTGTTTGTATTAAACTAACTTACCTTTAATTTCTCTGCAAACTGTCTAAAATTTCTCTAATATTAAATGATTGTCATATACCTTGTATCAGTTCTTAACCAATGTTTTATATTATGTCTAATTTGCTATAATTTAAACTGCGGAATTTTTTGTTTTATTTTTGAAGATTGTATAATTATTGTTCTTAAAATGTTTTGTAATAATTTGGAGCTTTTCTTCCCAGGCCTCTACTGAAAACAGGCTTCTACACAGTTGGGCTTTCCAGGTAATCAAGTGTCAATAAATAAATGACTAAGTAAGTAAGAGGAGGAGAAGCAGCAACATCCTAGAGGAAAATGGTGGTGGCTGTTAATACTTATAGAGGGTAAAGGCCCATCATATCCTGCTTCATATAGGCCCGTTTCAATCTTAAACCATGATTATAAAGTGTTTATGTCTATAACAGCTAAAAGAATGGCAAAGGTGATGGCAAAATTGATAGATATGAATCAGTGTGGTTTTGTGGATGAGGCAAACATTTGACAACATTAACAGAACATTGATGATCCAGAGAGCAGTTGAATGTAAGAAAATACAACTGCTGGTTGTTCTTGATGGGGAGAAACCATTTGACAGAGTAAGCTGGGAGTTTATGAGCAGGCAATGGAAGCATTTGCATTCCAAGATAAAATTGTAAGTTTGATTAGGAGGATATATGAGGGATTGGAAGTGAAAATTAAGTGAATAGGTTCCTCTCTGATAATGTCTGTTTTAGTAGAGGAACCAGGCAGGAGTGTCCTCTTTTCCCCTTTGTTATTTGTACTATATTTAGAACCATTGGCAAAGAAAATAAGAGACCCAGAAATTTAAGGATATAATTGGTATGGTAGTTAAAAAAAGCCATCTCTATTTGCAGATGATTTTATTTTATATCTGATAAAACCAGAAAAGGACACTTCAGTGCTGTGGAGCATTTTGAGTCAGTTTGAAATCTTTTTGGGATACAAAATTAATATAGCTAAAACAAAGGCAATATATGTAAGTTATGTACCCACACACACACTAGTTCAACATTATCCATATTTATGGGGACTTGATAAAATGAAGTACTTAGGAGTATGGATTAAAAATTATTCTGCTGTGGCAGCTAAGGATAAAAGGGATGAGATTAAACAAAAGATAATATAAAAACTGAGACATTGTAAGCTCTGTTATATTGACAATGGATTGCAAGATACAAGCAATTAAAATGTTTTTAGTCCCTTTCGTTTTCTACACAGGTCAGGCATATTTTTATCAACCAGAAGAGAAGTTGTGGATAGCAATTAATAAAGATCTGAGATAGTTCATCTGGGAGTGGAAGATGGCAAAATTCAGTTGGGATAAGTTGATTCTTCCAATTGAACAAGGTGGCTTGGGATTGCCCAATTTGAAAGGGGTATTTCAGAGCTAGCTGATATGATGGACAGAAGGAAGGTTAGTATATTGTGTGTGCAAGAGACCAGATGGAAGGGGAGTAAGGCTAGGTGTATCGGAGGTGGGTTCAAATTGTTTTATCATGGTGTGGATGGGAGGAGAAATGGCGTAGGAGTTATTCTGAAGGAACAGTATGCTGAGAGTGTTTTGCAGGTAAAAAGAGTGTTGGATAGAGTGATGTTTATGAAGCTGGAAATTGATGGTGTAATGATGAATGTTGTTAGTGCATATGCTCCACAAGTTGGGTGTGCAATGGATGAGAAAGAAAAAAATTGGAGTGAATTGGATGAAATGGTGATGACTGAACCCAAGGGTGAGAGAGTGGTGATTGGAGCAGATTTCAATGGGCATGTTGGTGAAGGGAACAGAGGGGATGAGGAAGTGATGGGTAGGTATGGTGTTAAACAAAGGAATGCATAAGGTCAGATGGTAGTGGATTTTGCAAAAAGGATGGACATGGCTGTGGTGAATACGTATTTTAACAAGATGGAGGAGCATAGGGTGACATACAAGAGTGGAGGAAGATGCACACAGGTGGATTATATCTTATGTAGGAGGGCCAGTTTGAAGGAGATTGGAGACTGTAAAGTGGTGACTGGAGAAAGTGTTGTTAGTCAGCATAGGATAGTGGTTTGTAGGATGACGTTGGTTGTCAAGAAGAGGAGGAGGAATGTGAGGGCAACACCAAGGATCAAGTGGTGGAAATTGAAAAAGGGTAATTGTGAGGTGGAGTTCAGGGATGAGTTAAGGCAGGCACTGGGTGGCAGTGAAGAGTTACCAAATAGCTGGGTAACTACAGCAGAGCTAGTAAGGGAGACGGCTAGAAAGGTGCTTGGTATCACATCTGGACAGAGGAGGGATGACAAGGAGACATGGTGGTGGAATGAGGAAGTACAGGAGAGTATACAGAGAAAGAGGTTGGCAAAGAAGAAGTGGGATTGTCAGAGAGAGAGATGAAGAAAGTAGACAGGATTATAAAGAGATGAGGTGTATGGCAAAGAGAGAGGTGGCGAAGGCTAAGGATAAGGCATATGAAGAGTTGTATGAAAGGTTGGACACTAAGGAGGGAGAAAAGGACCTGTACCGATTGGCTAGACAGAGGGATCGAGCTAGGAAAGATGTGCAGCAGGTAAAGGTGATAAAAGATAATGAGGGAAACATACTCACAAGTGAGGAGAGTGTGTTGAGGAGATGGAAAGAGTACTTTGAGGGGTTGATGAATGAAGAGAATGAGAGGGAGAGAAGGTTGGATGATGTAGGGATAGTAAATCATGAAGTACAATGGATTAGCAAGGAGGTAGTAAGGATAGCTATGAAGAGAATGAAGAATGGAAAGGCTGTTGGCCCAGATGACATACCTGTGGAAGCATGGAGGTATTTAGGTGAAATGGCAGTGGAGTTTTTAACCAGATTGTTTAATGAAATCTTGGAAAGTGAGAGGATGCCTGAGGAATGGAGAAAAAGTGTTTTGGTACCGACTTTTAAGAATAAGGGTGATGTGCAGAGCTGTAGTAACTACAGAGGGATAAAATTGATCAGTCACAGCATGAAGTTATGGGAAAGAGTAGTGGAAGCAAGGTTAAGAAAGGACATGATGATTAGTGATCAGCAGTATAGTTTCATGCCAGGAAAGAGCACTACAGATGCGATCTTTGCTCTGAGAGTGTTGATGGAGAAGTACAGAGAATGTCAGAAGGAGTTGCATTGTGTTTTTGTAGACTTAGAGAAAGCATATGACAGGGTGCCTAGAGAAGAGTTGTGGTATTGTATGAGGAAGTCAGGAGTGCCAGAAAAGTATGTAAGAGTGGTACAGGATATGTACGATGGTAGTGTGACAGTGGTGAGGTCTGCGGTGGGAGTGACGGATGCGTTTAAGGTGGAGGTGGGGTTACATCAAGGATCAGCTCTGAGCCCTTTCTTATTTGCAATGGTGATGGACAGGTTGACAGACGAGATCAGACAGGAGTTGCCGTGGACTATGATGTTTGCAGATGACATTGTGATCTGTAGTGAGAGTAGGGAACAGGTGGAGGAGACCCTGGAGAGATGGAGATATGCTGTAGAGAGAAGAGGAATGAAGGTCAGCAGGACTAAGACAGAATATATGTGTGTGAATGAGAGGGAAGATAGAGGAATGGTGAGGATGCAAGGTGTAGAGGTGGCGAAGGTGGATGAGTTTAAATACTTGGGGTCAATTGTTCAGAGTAACGGTGAGTGTGGAAGAGAGGCGAAGATGAGAGTACAAACAGGATGGAGTGGGTGGAGAAGAGTGTCAGGAGTGATTTGTGACAGACGAGTACCTGTAAGAGTGAAAGGGAAGGTCTACAAGAGGGTAGTGAGACCAGCTATGTTATATGGGTTGGAGACAGTGGCATTGATAAAAAAGCAGGAGTTTGAGCTGGATGTGGCAGAATTAAAGATGTTAAGATTTGCACTGGGTGTGACGAGGGTGGACAGGATTAGGAATAAATATATTAGAGGGTCAGCCCATGTTGGAAGGTTTGGAGACAAAGCCAGAGAGGTACGATTACGTTGGTTTGGACATGTGCTGAGGAGGGATGCTGAGTATATTGGGAAAAAGGTGCTAAGGATGAAGCTACCACGTAACAGGAAAAGAGGAAGGCCTAAGATAAGGTTTATGGATGTGGTAAGAGAGGACATGCAGGTGGTTGGTGTGACAGAACAAGATGCAGAGGACAAGAAGAAATGGAAACAGGTGATCTGCTGTGGCGACCGCTAACGGGAACAGCCGAAAGAAGATGATGATGATTTCAGAGCTACACAGTTAAGGCTCCTATACATAGCACAAGCAGAAAACTATAATTCGAAGTGGAAAGAGATGATGATGAAACAGTTCAAGAAACAAGGAGAGACTGGGATTCTGGATGCAGATCCTTAAGGAGAATAACAATAACCATGCAGAATATTATATTCATAAAGCAGCAGATAGTATTTTAAGAACTAAGCCAACACAGAAATGGAGAAAGAAGATTCTGCCGATGGGGATGACTGCAATTAGGGATAGATACAGACAATAGGCAACAAGGGGCTGGAATTTATCGGAGAATACTGGCAAAAGAACCAAGGTCTTGGGAGCAAATAATTAGAGATGGAAATGGAAGAGGCCATGAATTTATTTGGACTGCAGGATAGAGATTGCCTTCCCTGTCAATTATTGATGCTATAGTATAGGCAAAGAGAAAGAAATAGTGGGATCTTAAGCAAAAGACAAGCACTGGCAGAGTGTTTAGTAGTATCTAGAAGAGAAGCTGCTGTTAAAAAAGGAATAATAAGTACAACATACAAAATATTGCATGATAATATTGCATGATAAATGTTAAATAATAAAATAAGTAAAATAACTGTAAGAATCAATCAGAGGAGGTTAAAAAGGATTGGGAAGGGAGACTGGATAAGCAATTCACAAAGAGACATTGTGGGGGATTTATGTATGTCTCCCAAATATGCAACCAAGTCTAGAAGATTTAGGATCTTTGCTTGGAAGTGTTTACATGTGTATTTCTATACCCTGAGCAGACTCCAAAGAATTTTTCCTCAAGTAGATGGCAAATGCTGAAAGAGTGATGGGGAAGAAAGTTGTAATTGGGAACATATTATCTGGGAGTGTAATGAATTGGCAGACTCAGGATTGCCTAGACATAGTAAGGTCTTGCTGAGACTAATTATGGTGACTGCCAAAAAAGCATTTAATAGAAAATGGAAATCAAAGTGGGAACCAACTTTACTAGAAGTAGTGAATATAGTAACAGAGATAAAACAACTGGAAAAGAAAAGGTTAGGAACAAATTACATAGAAAAAATGGGAAGTGTATGAAGAATACATGCAGAGGAGGAACGAGGTTTAAAAAGAAGGCAGGATTTGAATGAGTTATGTAATGTTTGACTGACAATGACTGGATAGATTATAAGTGATGTATAATGTTTGCAACTAAAATTATGTCAATATGGTTTGTGATGTATAATGTTTGCAATTAAAAGTATGTCAGTATGGTTTGTTTTCATTTATATAAATGCATGATTGCCTATGTCATACGTGATAATTTAATAAACATGTTTGTTTAAAAAAATAGTCACCAACACCATTCTGGGCATTGATACAAGTAAGATCAACAATCAAGTTCATCTTCACTTGTTAATCTGAGGTCATGGTAGGTTGGCCTAGTTTGCAAGGAATGTCAAGATTGACAATATAAGTAGTGGGGGCTGTAAACATAGGCACCATCGTTTGATATAAATGATGATTATCATTCTCAATGCTGCAGTAGTCTGTGGGTTGCATCCTGCCAAAGACAAAACAACAGTCACAAAAGCTTTTATCCCCTCCCATACTGGCACTCTGGCTTGTATATAGGCGGAGTCCTTTTTAGTGGGGAGCTGTATGAACAACCAGAGTGACTAAAAAATCATTATAACTTTTCTTGCCATCTCAAGGAATAACAGCTAAGAAGCTTCAAAGGAAGCAGCAACTGGCTACAGGGTTTTATTGCTGATAGATAAGTCTTCATAGGAGAGCTCTTTCACACAGAAAATATTGCCTTTTTAAATATTTTTGATGTACTTTCTGTTTTCTGAAGAATGCTGATGATTTTATTAATAGGTTCATAGGTGTTTACAAGGCTAACGACCACAAGGGCCTTTGTAAACCTAGCCATGCATCCCAAATCTCTGACAAGTTCTGATACCCTTGATAAGTGTAAGCAGGGGTTTGGGAGATGAACCATTTACAGGTTACCTGTGTCCATTAGAGACACAAGTGCCAAAGCAGGGATGAAATTCTCAATGAATATCAGAAGTCTTTGTCAGAAACTGTTATTTTTAGAACAGGACTTACTATTGAATACTGAGGCAGGTTTTGTGTGCAAAATGCTTTTAATGACATTTTAACTGAAGTGTAAGGATTTAAAGCCTGGGAAGTGTGTTTATGCACTTAATACACTATGTGCTTTGTTGCTTGTGTACACTTCTTCTCTACTACTCTTCATTATTTTACTGTCCTCTTTGGATGTTCCAGTGTCTAATGTGGGCATAGCAGAAGGATACCTATTATGTTGTTAAATCGTAGCAAGTTCGAACCCCATATGGTCGAACCCATATGTTCAAACTTGTAAAAGTTCAAAAACATAAAAACAAAAAAAAAAAAAACCAGAAAAAACTTACCAGATGGTTGTAAGCAGGGGGGCAAGCCCCTCCTACACCTCCCACGTGGGGGACTGCACCCCCACACACCCTGGTCTTTAAATATACCAACTCCGATATCATGCTAGAATGCAGTATTGAGCAGAAAGGGAAAATTTCCCTTTACTACACCGTAGTGCGATCTCGGAGTTGGTATATTTAAACAGCAGGTGGTGTGGGGGTACAGAGGGGCTTGTCCTGCTTACAACCATCAGGTAAGTTTTTTCTGTTTTTTTATTTTTTTTTACGTTTTTGAACTTTTACAAGTTCGAACATATGGGTTTGACCATATGGGGTTCGAACTTGTAACTGTTCGACAACGTAATATGAACCCTAGCAGAACCATTCATTTTTGGTGCTGTAAACAGTTTCAATCAGTGTAAAAGTGCAAGGACTGTGGGACAGTTCGGACAGATCAAAGCACATCAGTGTAAATTTGCAGTAATTCATGCCATAAAGTCTCTGCATTATGTGTGGAACCTAGATCATTTGCAGATCATGATATAATACCACGATGATGTGGTATGTAAACAAAAAGGGGACACTAGGGCGTTCTCCTAGTGCCAGATGAAAGTGATAGCTTGGGTGTTAGCTCTACAGCATTCCTTAACTCTTCAAGATTCTTACATGCTGTCAGAACAAAACATAGTGGCAGACAAGCTAGGCAGATCCTGATCAGACCCTCACGAGTGAAAACTCACCACAGAGGTCTTCCAGGAGTTGATCCAGATGTGGGTAACACCTAAAGTAGATGTGTTTGCCTCCTTTCAAAAGAGACACTTAAAGAGATTCTGGTCCAGGACTCCCTGCAAGCAGGTAAGGAAAACAGATACTGTGTGATTCCTCTAGTTGGGAATTGTCCTATAGATTTCCACCCTTTCCAATGATTTACAGGGTAACGGTGAAAATTCAAAAAGACTCTCCAAAATTCATTGTAGTAGTTCTCTTCTTATGAAATTGACAAGGGGCAGTTACCACAAGCTTCCTCACAGACTGGATGTGCTCTCACATGACATGGGAAGTTTGACACACCCCGACAGCAAACAACTTCTTCTGTTGTGTAAGTTGCACTTACCTATAACAGTAGATGTCTGAATTCTTCACTGATGCATTAGCCACACCCACCTTCCATTCCCCTTCTTGTAGTTTTGGTGGGATTAAAAGTTGCTTCTTTGTTGTTTATATCTTGGTTAATTCAGGATGCGTTCCCCATTTTTTGTTGAAGGGCAAGAAAGTCCTTAAGATTTTTAGAAACTGTAGCTGTTTATATAGCTCCCTACAACAAGGGCTTAGCCTATAAGCAGCCAGACTGAAAGTGTGGGAGGGGATAAAAGCTTTTGGAAGCTGGCTGGTTGCTGTATCCCTGGCAGGATACAACAGGCTACCTCAGCAGTGAAGAATCCTAACATCCACTATTACAGGTAAGTGCTGTTTACACAACTGTACTTTTGTACTTTTCCTTCACTTAAAAGGCTGTGACATTTATCTATCCTAGTTCAAAAAGCACTGTAGAGTATAACAAATGTAATTTTGCCAAAGGGTGCAACATTTAGTAAATTCCATGTGGTATTAATAATGAATGGTAAGGTTATGCAGAAAGCAGTACTTTCTCATGCATACATAAGGAGAGTTGTAATATAATTAGAAGTACTGATGTACTGCTGTAGACAGTCTTACCATCTGTGCTGATTTCAGCATACCTAATTTGTGAAAGGCTGGGGGACACGCAGCACACCTTAGTTATACTTCTGTGACTTGAATATGTCGAACACTCCGCCTTGAGCAATTCTGGAATCCAATACAGTCTTACTGTGTATACCTTTCACCAAATGAAGAGTTGTTATGCTTCTAGCAAAACATTGTTTTTCAGTTGTATTGTCATTCCATAAAATCTCCTGGCAGAGTAGTTACCTGTTTAACGTGCTGAGATATAAATGAAAGTGTAATGAACTGGGTACTGTGTTAAGTGTAACTTCGTAATGGTAAGCAGAACTTGTGAAAACCAAAATGACATGGTAAGTATTCTGTCAGTACAACAGGCATCCACAGATCTTGTGTATTCATGAATCCCAAGTCAAAAGCTGGAAGAGACTGTATAATAAATGTTACTCTGAAACAGTGGCTGGGCTTCCATATCCTGCTGTTATCAGATAATGGAAAATAACTTTGTTTACATGTTTTTGCTGCCAGATGATCAGCATAGTCATTCTGACTAGCTGTCAGGTGAACTGACTGGCTAGGTGTGTACTGCAAATATTGCAAAATCAATTTCATAACTATGTTTTTATGTATTTAATAATTAATTAGGTGAGTTATCTTAAAAACTTTCTTACAGTACCATACTAGAGGCCAGATAAATATCAAAATGCTAAGCAGTAATGTGGCAACACAACTCAGAAATCTGTTGTACAGAAAGGAGATTATGGGCACACCAAACAGTAGGCTTGTAACAAAACAAGTGATTATACAGGTAATAGTTCAGAGATATCTCTAGAAAATCAAAAGTTGCATATGTATCTTAAGATTATTTTATTACTAGGATGGGAGCATTGTTGTGCACATACATATTCACATCTACTATTCCCTTGTAGGTGTGCAGATAATTTGCACCTGACAAGTCTGAAGATGAGCTGCATATCTACCATTTTTGGTGAAATGGCATTGTGTCAGGGGACAAAAAAAACAGAAGGCTGTTTCTCCAGTTTCTTTTTTAAGGGTGGATAGTAGTGATTAAATATTGATTAGGAAAGCAAACTGCATGCAAAGTGCTGTTATTAACTAACCACTGTATTTACAAGGAACGTAATTTCAAATGTAGGAACTTTAAGACATTTCTTTGACATCATTCCCACTCTTTCAGGTGTGATACAAGTGATAATTTCCTTTAGGATAACTTCAGTGAAACTGTAGATGTTATTTTGCAACTCATAGAAATGAGAGACATTTTTAAGATTAAATAAATAAATGAAGCCACGGAGGTAGAATAAATGAATGAAAGCAAATGCTCCAAATAGCGTACACAAGATTTATTTGCCCGCTTTCGTAAAACACTTCATCAGAATAAAATGCAAGAGTAAAACACACATTATATACGCCCATTAATTAAATAATTAACTAATCAAACATCAATAATGACACAATAAAAAATGAATTAATCAAAAAATGATGCGACTCTGCTTATCAGTGATGTATAAATTACGATGTTTCAAAAAACATTTTAAATTAATACATTCATTCAACCCTGGCGGTCTGTCTGATTTCAATTTAATTTGCCAGATAGCTTCCCTTTGTTCAAGATAACATTTAAAATCCCCTCCCCTAGGATCAACTGGACAAACTTCCAACACAGTAAACAAGAATTTTTTGAAAAATAAACAACTAGTTGAATGCTTGTACAGAGCATTGGTACAGTCTCTAGACTTAATAGCGTAGATATGTTCCTTAATACGCATACTAAGTTTTCTGGTAGTCATTCCTACATAAAATGCAGGACATCCAGAACAAAAAGAAATGTAAACAACATTACTGGTGTTACAATTAACTGAACCAGGTACCTCAAGAGTGTAATCAATAGTACAAACAGCAATATAATCTTTTAATCCTACATTACATCATACTTTAAAAGTTTTTCAGGAACAATGTATTCAGGATGTTAATGATCATTTATCTTTTAAACATGTTAACATTCATCACAACATGACCATCCAAGAGAAATCTGCCTTGTTTAATTTGCAAAAATTAACTAGTCAACTTAGGTTTATGAAGAGTGACAAGGGGGCTAACATTGTTATTATGAGTCAAGAAAAATATCAAACTTCTATGCTGAAATTGTTAGATAACCCTTTAGAATATGAGCATGTTTCCTTACATTTCATACATCGACAGTTTAGAATGATACATTCTTACTTATATGACTGTCTTATGTCTGGGGACATTACTATTGAATTATATGATTTTTGTGTCGTAACGGAGCCCAAGATTGGTGTGATTTTTGGAATACCGAAAACACACAAAAATGTTCTTGAGCCACCTTTTAGGCCTATTGTTTCTTCCCCCCATTCCATCACTGAAGGGGTTGCCTTGGTCATTGATTCTATGTTGGGATCTTTACTTACGGATCAGCAATCCTATATCAGAGATTCCTGGCATTTTTTGAGTAAATTACGAATTTTTTCTGATACTTTTTCTTTTGATGTTAACAAACACATTATTTTCACTATTGATGTTGTGTCTCTTTATACCTGCATCCCCCATGATGATGGGGTGGAAGCAGTTCGAAGTTATTTGTGTGAAAAACAATGTTTTTCTACTACCACTATCAACACCATTTGTATGTTCATTGAATTAGTATTACACAACAATTTCTTTTTGTTTGGACAAAAATATTACAAACAAAAAAGAGGGGTGGCCATGGGCTCCCCAGCTGCACCGGCTTATGCCAATATAGTCATGGCATGGCGGGAGCTTGAGGCCATGCCATTATTACAACAAAAATTTCAGGTAGAATTTTTCTGCAGGTTTATCGATGACTTGGTATTTATTATTGAAGGGGGACCTGACACCGTTGATAGGTTTATCTTTGAAGTGAATTCACTTCCGGGTTTTTTGAAATTTACCAAAGGTGATGTTGGCTTAGCCATCAATTTTTTGGACATTCACTTTTGGTGGGATCCCATTATTTGTCAATTTCAAAGTAAAATTCACCGTAAAGAAACCTTTACCAATGGTTATCTGCATTTCTCTAGCGGGCACCCCAGGCACATGATCAAGAACATTCCTAAGGGGCAACTTATCCGGGCATGCCGTATGACTACTAGAGACTGTGATTTAACTAGTGAATTTAATTTTATCATTGAGCTGTTTTCTAAGAGAGGATATGACATAATTTTTTTAGAGAAAATAGCTAAGGAAGTTTATGATAGGCGTTTCACTGATTTTGCTGCAATTCTGGCTACTTCATCTAGTGGCAATTTTGGACCCATTCCTCAGAAATCTGATTTTTTGGATGGTTCTAATTTAATTTGTTCTTTTGAGATGAGTAGTGATAGTTTTCATTTTATGTCTATTTTGGAAAACAATTGGAAGGTCATTAAGGGTAATTCTGACATTTACAAAGTTTTAGGTGATAAACCTAAATTTGTGTTTCGTAATGAATTTAATGTCAAAAAGATTTTGGAAAATAACAAACATACAGTCAGTGGTCCTGTGTCTAACAAAAAGGGCATGCGCTGTTGTCATCAGTGCACTATTTGTAGATTCATTTCTGTTAGTCCTTATATTGCTGTTTGTACTATTGATTACACTCTTGAGGTACCTGGTTCAGTTAATTGTAACACCAGTAATGTTGTTTACATTTCTTTTTGTTCTGGATGTCCTGCATTTTATGTAGGAATGACTACCAGAAAACTTAGTATGTGTATTAAGGAACATATCTATGCTATTAAGTCTAGAGACTATACCAATGCTCTGTACAAGCATTCAACTAGTTGTTTATTTTTCAAAAAATTCTTGTTTACTGTGTTGGAAGTTTGTCCAGTTGATCCTAGGGGAGGGGATTTTAAATGTTATCTTGAACAAAGGGAAGCTATCTGGCAAATTAAATTGAAATCAGACAGACCGCCAGGGTTGAATGAATGTATTAATTTAAAATGTTTTTTGAAACATCGTAATTTATACATCACTGATAAGCAGAGAGTCGCATCATTTTTTAATTAATTCATTTTTTATTGTGTCATTATTGATGTTTGATTAGTTAATTATTTAATTAATGGGCATATATAATGTGTGTTTTACTCTTGCATTTTATTCTGATGAAGTGTTTTACGAAAGCGGGCAAATAAATCTTGTGTACGCTATTTGGAGCATTTGCTTTCATTCATTTATTCTACCTCCGTGGCTTCATTTATTTATTGGATTTTTAAGATTAAGCTGGCTCAAGAAATCTGTACTGTAGCACAGCGGTCTCCAACCTTTTTTTGCACCAAGGACCAGTTTCATGTAAGACAATTTTCCACAGACCACCCATCGCGCGTGCATAAAAATAAAGCATAATAAAGTGCAACTCACCATAATGCAGAAACAGTGGGACCCTTGAGCCTGTTTCCCTGCAACAAGACGGTCCCATCTAGGGGTGATGGGAGACAATGACACCCAAAATGTGTTCCTATTTCATTTTGGTTGCTGTCATTCAGAAAAATTTGCTTCACAAAGATAGGATGTTGGAAATGGAAGCAGGGTTTTCAGTGCTTATTCTAGCAACTTTCTAAGTTTATAAAAGCAATATTTAAATCTGTCCCTATTATTTGTGGCTCTATCCAGATTTATTCTGTGAGAGGTTGAGACGTATGGATGGTCAAGAGGTACGCATACCTAATGGAAACCTTTTTCTGAATCTAGCAACTTTTTAAGTTTATAAGAGCAATATTTAAAATCTGTCCCTATTATCTGTGGCTTTGTCCAGGTTTATTGTGTGAGAGGTTGAGAGGTATAGTCAAGAGGTACATAAACCTCTTAACTGATACTGCTGCTGCCAGGGATTGGATTGCTTTCACTCTTCACTCTCTCTCTGTCTGTCACACACACACACACACACACACACACACACACACACACACACACACACACACACACACACACACACAGACACACACACACACACACACACATACACACACACACACACACACACTTTTTTTCCTTTTCACTTATCTTTATTTTACACTCACTAAACAGCAAAAGCGCTGCTTAGTGAGTGTAAAATAACGGCTTGATCAATCTCACTCTTCACTGTCTCATAGAGACATACACAGTATCTTCTACTTTCAAACACAAATACATTCTGCATTCATACGCACATTCACTCACACACGCAGACAGAAACATAAGCACTCTCACACACGCAGACAGAAACATAAGCACACTCACACACGCAGACAGAAACATAAGCACACTCACACACGCAGACAGAAACATAAGCACACTCACACACGCAGACAGAAACATAAACACACTCACACACGCAGACAGAAACATAAGCACACTCACACACGCAGACAGAAACATAAACACACTCACACGCAGACAGAAACATAAACACACTCACACACGCAGACAGAAACATAAGCACACTCACACACGCAGACAGAAACATAAGCACACTCACACACGCAGACAGAAACATAAGCACACTCACACATGCAGACAGAAACATAAGCACACTCACACATGCAGACAGAAACAAACACACTCAAACACATACATATGCACATTCACTCACACACGCAGACAGAAACATAAGCACACTCACACATGCAGACAGAAACATAAACACACTCAAACACATACATACGCACATTCACTCACACACGCAGACAGAAACATAAGCACACTCACACATGCAGACAGAAACATAAACACATACATACGCACATTCACTTTTTTGTTTCACTCCCTGCCTAAAACTTTCTGTGTGGCCTGGTACCAAATCACCCATGGCCCGATGGTTGGGGACCGCTGCTGTAACAGATTAGTGAGGATGTTTTTGTCCATTGCTTTCCTCATCTTTGGACCAAAGCATTTCAGTAATTTTGTAGTCATTTTTTTTGTGTTAACATACAGCTAGGGTATTCTGATGACTTAATGTAAGGTTATGTCAAATCAAATTCCGTGATCCTTCAAGACTGGTACATTTTATACTGGCATGTCTTTTTATGTTTGTGGACAGGGTCCCCAAAAGCAATTCTTTAGACTAGTAGAAGCATAGATTTTTTTTTTTTGAGAAGCTGACATTATTTATTTATTTATTTTTATTTCACCAGCTGCAGAGAGAAACATAAATGCTGTATATCCTTGCTCATTTCCTAGTGGTGGATATGGACTATTGCAAAGTTAATATTGATAACTTGGTCCACAGGCTAATGGTAGGCAGCCAGTGTTCAGACCTTCATGAGCCTAGTCAAGCTTCCTGCTGCCTGAAATATTACTAGGAGACATGATAAAGTAGGAGACAGTGTGCAGCTACCCATCCATTTTTTGAGATATACCTTGAAAGTGATAAAGGTACTAGTCTATTTGACATGCAGTGGAAGTTTACACCAGAGGCAGGAAATGCATTGGGATATAAATCTCTTATGCCACCATGTCCTATTAATGTGTTGTTAAGCATTCAGGTGTTTTGTGCAAATGTTTGTTGAGCCATTTTATCTACAAAAGTATAGGAAGTCTAGGAGGAAAGAGTATTTCATGCAAAAAAGGCAAGACACATCACCACTAAGGAATCTGTAATAGACTAAGTACAGAGAGATGTCTGTCTCTCTGTCTGTCAGGGTAATTAAGGTTCTTCAGTCCAGTGATCTTTTTACTTAAGACTCTGAGCTCTATCGATGAAATGAAGCACTTAGGAGTATGGATTTAAAAAGATTCAGGTGTAGCAGCCAAGGATATGAGGGAATTATGGATATGGATAACAAGGTACAAGCATTTAAAATGTTTTTAGTTCCTTTAGTTTTATAAACAGGTAGGCATATTTTTATCAACCAGAGGAGAAATTGGGGATAGCTATTAATAAAGAGCTGAAGGATTATATCTGGGAGGGGAAGACTGCAAGAGTCAGGTAGGATAAGCTGATTCTTCCAATAAAAAAGGCAGTCTGGGATTACCTGATTTGAAGGGGTATTTCAGAGCTACAAAGTTAAGGCTCTTATACATAGCACAAGCAGAAATTTATAATTCAAAGTGGAAAGGGATTATGATGAAATGGGGGGAAGCTCAAGAAACAAGGAGAGACTGGAATTATGGATGTAGATCTTTAAGAAGAATAACACTAACCGTACAGAATACTATATTCATAAAGTAACAAAAATTATTCTAAAAACTAAGCCAACAAAGAAATAGAAAAAGGAGATTCTGCTGATAGGGGTGACTATAATTAGGGATAAAAATCACAGGTAAGAAGGGGCTGGAATTTATTGAAGAAAACTGGCATTGTGTCACGGGACATAAAAAACAGAAGGCTGTTTCTCCAGTTTCTTTTTTAAGGGTGGATAGTAGTGATTAAATATTTATTAGGAAAGCAAACTGCATGCAAAGTGCTGTTATTAACTAACCACTGTATTTACAAGGAACATAATTTCAAATGTAGGAACTTTAAGACATTTCTTTGACATCATTCCCACTCTTTCAGGTGTGATACAAGTGATAATTTCCTTTAGGATAACTTCAGTGAAACTGTAGATGTTATTTTGCAACTCAGAAATGAGAGACATTTTTAAGATTAAGCTGGCTCAAGAAATCTGTACTGTAGCACAGCGGTCTCCAACCTTTTTATGCACCAAGGACCAGTTTCATGTAAGACAATTTTCCACAGACCAGCCATCGCGCGTGCCTAAAAATAAAGCATAATAAAGTGCATCTCACTATAATGCAGAAACAATGGGACCCTTGAGCCTGTTTCCCTGCAACAAGACGGTCCCATCTAGGGGTGATGGGAGACAATGACACCCAAAATGTGTTCCTATTTCATTTTGGTTGCTGTCATTCAGAAAACTTTGCTTCACAAAGATAGGATGTTGGAAATGGAAGCAGGGTTTTCAGTGCTTATTCTAGCAACTTTCTAAGTTTATAAAAGCAATATTTAAATCTGTCCCTATTATTTGTGGCTCTATCCAGATTTATTCTGTGAGAGGTTGAGACGTATGGATGGTCAAGAGGTATGCATACCTAATGGAAACCTTTTTCTGAATCTAGCAGCTTTTTAAGTTTATAAGAGCAATATTTAAAATCTGTCCCTATTATCTGTGGCTTTGTCCAGGTTTATTGTGAGAGGTTGAGAGGTATGGTCAAGAGGTACATAAACCTCTTAACTGATACTGCTGCTGCTGCCAGGGATTGCTTTCACTCTTCACTCTCTCTCTCTGTCTGTCTCGCGCATGCGCACACACACGCACACACACACACACACACACACACACACACACACACACACACACACACTTTTTTTCCTTTTCACTTATCTTTATTTTACACTCACTAAACAGCAAAAGCGCTGCTTAGTGAGTGTAAAATAACGGCTTGATCAGTCTCACTCTTCACTGTCTCATAGAGACATACACAGTATCTTCTACTTTCACACACAAATACATTCTGCATTCATACGCACATTCACTCACACACGCAGACAGAAACATAAGCACATACACATGCAGACAGAAACATGAACACACTCACACATGCAGACAGAAACATACACACACTCAAACACATACATACGCACATTCACTCACACGCAGACAGAAACATAAGCACACTCACACATGCAGACAGAAACATAAACACACTCAAACACATACATACGCACATTCACTCACACACGCAGACAGAAACATAAGCACACTCACACATGCAGACAGAAACATAAACACACTCAAACACATACATACGCACATTCACTCACACACGCAGACAGAAACATAAGCACACTCACACATGTAGACAGAAACATAAACACACTCAAACACATACATACGCACATTCACTCACACACGCAGACAGAAACATAAGCACACTCACACATGCAGACAGAAACATAAACACACTCAAACACATACATACGCCCATTCACTCACACACGCAGACAGAAACATAAGCACACTCACACATAAATAAAAATAAAATAAAATCAAATAAAAGCAGTTCCTAATTACTGTGGAGCATACCTCCCAAATTCTTAGCACAAGAAATCTCAACAAAGCCAAAAATAACAGAGACAAACACCCCAAAATAGGGACAGATTTTGAATACTGCTCTTATAAAGTTAAAAAGTTGCTTAAATAAAAGATGTGTTAGCATGCATTTTCTGAAGGATATAAAGTTTGAAACTCAAATGTTGTCTGTCATTATTTATTGACTTCAATCCTCAATGATTTGCCAGAAAACCACAAATTTTATGAAGAACAGACCAAAAATATGAGGCAAAAGTCTGGACAGTTGAGAGCTATGATGTGGAGTCACGACAGTCAAAGGATGAGGGATTCTCAACTTAGATCTCTGATGATATTGTATGTTTGGAGAGGTGTGTCATCATGTGATAGAATATGGAGATGTGTTTTTTTTAAACACACTGAACTATACTGCAATTTTTTGCATTTAGTTTGAGACCATTGTCATTGCACCATTTTTTGACAATTTAACCCTTAATGGAGCAATTGCATATCAGTGGATGAACAAATAATGACACTCAGAGCAGTCATCTGCAAACACATTTTTTTCTTTTAGTTATTGATAAAGTAAGTTTATTAAGAAGAAAGAAGAAACTTATTTGGAAAACACTATCTAACAGATTGCACTTGTTTGTCTGAAAGGTTTTACAGAATATCAAATTTTTAAAAATAAGTAAATACAAATAAATCTTTCACAGTGTACTATATATAATAACCTTAGTTATTCGTGACTAAAATGTCCCTTCCATCTGCAGTGTCTAAGGCATCTGTTTCAGCATGTTTTTCTTGTATTTTGACATTTTAAGGTTTTAAAAGATTTCATCTTAAAGCTTATACAATAACAAACTCAACTGCATTGATATTTGACCTTTGTCTACTGCAGGTGAATAGATATTAACTGTTGTTTTTATGATATTAATTTACATATATATAATTTTCACATTTTTCTAAATATCTCAACAACCAGGTAAACCAGACAGAACTTCTTAGCCTCAAATGAAAGCTCTCAGCTAGATGAATAAAATGCCACTGACAGTATGTGTGTATCTTGAGTGGTTACTGAGATAGTGTAAGTTGTTTTCAAAATATTACAAATGTAATATGTTTACTGTGACTTATAAAATTTGGTTTAAGACCTACAACCAAAAGAATACTACCACTATAAAAATAGGTTGTGCTGAAGAGTTTGCCATTTATACTTCTTTCATAATCCCTATGGTTTCAAAGATATGAACATTTGTTTGAAATGTAAGGACATAATTTGATTCTGTCAAAAAGCTTAGGCTCCGCACATTGGAAGTTACAGTGCAAACTTCCTGAGCTTCATTGCAGTGAATGAAGGCTTTCCATCTAGAGTGATGGTTTGGGTCCAGTATTTATTGTGACATTTTAAGCCTAACTGCCTTGCAGTATGTCTCAAAGTCAAGGACAACAAATCTTCCTGTTTCTGTTGGCAAAGTTCTAATGCTCCATGCCACCCAAGGTTTTTCTTCCAGCCATATAAATTGTATATTGATTTTTCTCAGTTTGCTAATGGAGGGAGAGAGAAACCCAGAGGCATGTAAAATACTAGTGGAAGAACAAACCACTGGACTGACTGAATTCTCTGTGTCATCTAGCCAAATATTCTTCCACTTCTCATTTAGTTCTTTTATTTTATTTAAACACTCCCTTGTGTGAATGACTTTTCAGTTGTGTCTGTTAACTTTAGTCCAATGTAAACTACATGATAGAAGTCACTCAGAAGTGGATGCTCTTCACACAACCTGTCACTGGGTGAATAATTAACCTTTTTGATTTCATTTTTTGTGTGCATCTTATATCCAGCAATTCTAGCATTTTGACAAAGTTCCTGAAATATTGCATGCAAATCCCTTTCAGGATATGTCAGATATGGAAGCAAGTAATTTGAGTATTATGCCTGCTTGTGAGTAAATGCATGCAGCTCATAACCACTTGTATCTGCTTCAACCTGCATGCTAAGGGTTCTGAATAAATACTGACTATAAGACGAGAAAGAGAAAAAGCCTGCCTAGTACCTCTTAACTGAAAACTTTTGGAAAGTCTGTGGGTGGTATTTATGGCCCCACAATTCACAAATGCATAAGGCAAATGTGCGTTTAGTGTTGCAATGCCTGTATGTAAAGAAGCTAAGTATGAACTAGCAGCAATGCTTTTAGAGATTCTCAGACTTGCAATGGAACCCCAGTACTGACTCACATATCTGAAGTATGTAAACTGATCTGAGAAGAGTGAAAGTATGTGTGGAAATGTCCCAAATGTTATTCATATATGTGTAAATTTGCAATCATCATCATCATCAATCCCATTTTATCCACTACATGAAGTTGGGGGTGTTGCATCAACTGTCACCATCTCTCGCAATTCAGTGTCACTCCTGTTTTATTTGGCAGTCATGCTTGACTGTCACAGGTCTTCTCTCACACATTCCATCCGTCTCTTTGCTGGATGCCCTCATTTCCTCTTGCCCTCTGCCTGTCTGTGCCAAATCATCTTCTTCACCAGAGGGTCTCCTGCTTTCCTGTGCATGCACCTGAACCATTGTAATCTGTTCTACTTGACTTTCCGTGCAATTGAAGCTAGAATGGCTTCTGTACTACATTTGTAACAAGCTGATGCTACAGTTTATACCACACATGGAGTGCAACAGCACTCAGATTTAACTTGGGGGAGAGGATTTTTTTCTGTTTAATCTGTAGCAAAGTGCTCGTTACATTTGTACCAAGCCGATGCTACAGTTTGCACAATGCATGGGGAGCTACAGCACTCAAATTTAACTTAAAAAAGAAACATAACAAAAAAACTCTTTTTTTTCCCATTTTAAACTGTAGAAAACAGCTTGCTACATTTAAACCATGCACAGATCGCTAAATCACTCAGCTTTGACCACAGGTGGAATACTGGCATTAAAATCTGGTATGCACTATTACTAAAGAGGGATCTAGATTACCCAATTGCACCCTCAAAAACTTTGCTCCTGGACAGCTGACCCCCTCCCCCCCAAGCCTCCCCTTCACTCCAACCTTGCTACTGTCGGGACCAAATTGCAGGAAGTCTTACTGCAATTGAAGGAATAAACAACTAAAAAAATTACTTGGCATTTTCTTTCCCCCACTCTTTCAATACTGGCTCATAGGCCTATTTTACACTGTGCACAGTATTACAGATAACGAAGTGACCATATGTAACACAGAGAAAATAGAAATGGAAAGAATCATTACAACAATGAAACAGGGAATGAACAAAACTGTTGAGCATATCTAATGTATTTTTTGTTTGTTTGTATTGTTAATGGTCAATTCCTCAAATGGAGGGCCTTTAAAGAATTGATTATATTCACAAAAAGTAGGTGTATACAATTACTTCTGAAGTTATATTTATGGGGAAAAGTTTTTGTGGCATTAGGAAGCAAGGCACATGAGAGAGAGAGAGAGTTTCAATGCTGTGGAGAATCATATCCTCATGGATACCCTTAGAAAATATGGAACATGTATTTTTGGAAAAGGAAGTCCAAAGCATGCTGAGCAAGCAAAGGTGTGAATTCAAGTTGTGGCTGACAGAAATGGTAAAAGGGCAAAGAACCATACCTGGTAGGAAAAGAGCTAATTACATGGTAGGTTCAGCAGAATGTAGTTACCCATAGCAACATCAGTGGTGGGCCTTCCACTGTCCAACTTTTAACACCTAATGAGGAGTATTTGCTCTCTATAAAGTTTGATGACTGATGTAGAGGAGAGTGCTGGGTTCATTTGATGTGGCATGGACACCCAGTACCTTTGGATAACTCCAACATCCACATACAGACAGTACAGAATATTCAGTGTTTTGCTGGTATTGGTAATTTCAGGCTAGGTTTTGTCATATGGTAACTGTGTACATAAAACTGTGAAATATTTTCTTATCACATACCCCATCAACATCAGCTGTAGCACCACCACTGCAAATAACATCTGTAATGTGTAGCCACCCCAAATGTATTACAGAAGGGTATACCTGTCAAAGATCACATTAACCATATCATTATGTGTGTCCTACCAGGGTCAGGAGCAGAAACAACGGCATGCTGTGCTGTGCCACAGCCTGCTGCTGTAGACAGCAGAATGGCTGTCTCAGATGCTATTACTCTCATACTTATGAGACAATCTCATGACAGTGACACAAAGTCACAAAGTGTACTGTTAGGGCCCCTTACCACACAACAGGTGGATAACTCCATAGTCAGTGACACAGGCTCACACACACAGATTAAAAAGGAAAGGGCATTATAACAACACACAGGCCCAAAGTTGTCACACCAGAGCTCAACACCTGTTTTGTGTGCACAGCTAGAACCACTCAATGAAGAAACAGCCCTTGCTGAGGTGCCATTACCAGGTAAAAACATCTATTACAGCTAGGTTCAGAGAAACACAAGGTTTTGCCTGCTAACCATCAAATCTAGCATAACATAGTTCAGACCCAGGCTGTTACCACTGAGAGCCAGGTAGAGATAGTTATTTGCACTTACCAACTAGGTGTCCATGATGAATCCTGCAATGCAGGAAGTGGCGGTGTAGCAAACTTGTGTGTCAAATGTATGAATCATGGACACTGACGGCATGCAGGGCCAATGTGTTTGTGACGCACCTGTATGCATGTATGAAAAAGTAACTGGCAGTTGATGGAATGGTAGCCCTACTTGCTGAGGTACCACTCCCTGCCATGGTCCAGATGGGGCCCTTATAGTTACATGAGTGTAATATATCACACCATTAACCTCAGTAAAGCATGCCCTTCTGTAAAAGGTATGCATGGTGCTGGTTCAGTCCACTGGTGACCCAGACAAATATATATGGTCACCCACATGTGCCAAAAGTATATCGAGGAACTGCCGCAGTGTTCTCAGGACAGAAGCCTGTGAGATATCTGTGTCTCAAGTCTGTTTCTGAAAGGTTTCCACTGCAAGTACAGTGTGGGTTTTCCATAACTTGATATCCACAAGGATAGGAAGGCCACATTTCCTGTTTGTGTACCATACAAGCTTACCAAAACCTTTATTATATTCCTGTCTGCTCTAAATCTATGCAGTAACTCCTATTCAGCAAAGTTCAGGAGAGTTATTTTATTCCTATACTTCCTTCTTCAGGGAAGGGGAGTGCCATTCAGTGCACCAAAATAGTAACACTTGCAGGAAAATTGAGCACCTGTGATGATTGCAAAGTGACTGGAAAAGTAGCAAATTCACTTTTTATAATCCATCTGCACATGGCACCAATGTGCATCAAAATGTAACTATGAATCACAAAAGGCACAAAGAGAGCTTAACTTACATTGATAGTGCACAGCTTTTTAATACATTTCTCATTTGCATAAGACTTTCCAAATCAGTTTCAAACTGCTACTCTTAAGCACAGCTTATGCCTCTGAATTTTGTCTTGCTTCTTACTTGCACTTACATGCAACCAGAGTCCATATCCATTGCACTTAAATGAAAGGACTATGAATACCACCCTATTTCCTAAATTTTCTTACACCCATCCACTTCCCAGAAAAGCCCCTTATTCTTAAGACTTGAAATAAATACTGCCAACCAATCTGTTAAATACAGTACATGGGAAGAGGCCAAGAATTTATTTGGACTGCAGGCTAGAGATTGCCTTTCCTGTCAAGGATTGATATCAGAGTATAGGCAAAGAGAAAGAAATAGGGAGATCCTAAGTGAAAGACTAGCACTGGAAAAGCTTTTAGCAGAATCTAGAAGAGAAGCTGCTGTTAAAAAAGGGATAACTAGTAGAGCATGTAAAATATTGCATGATAACTATAAGAATCAGTCGGAGATTTGTAAGGTTTGGGAAGAAAGACTGGATCAGCAATTCACAAAGACACAATGGGGGGTTATATGTACGACTCCCAAATATGCAACAAAGTCTAGAAGATTTAGGATATTTGCTTGGAAGTGTTTACATAGATATGTTATACCCTAAGTAGACTCCAAAGAATATGTTCTCAGGTAGATATAAAATGGAGGCATGATGAGGAAAAAAGAGGTAATTGGGAACATATTTTTTGGGACTGTAATAAGGTGGCAGACTTACATGCTACAGAATAGGAATTCCTAGACATATTAAGGCCTTGCTGAATCTAATTATGGAGACTTCCAAAAAAGCAATTACTAGAAAACGGAAATCAAAGTCTAAACCAACTGTACTAGAAGTAGTAAATATAGTAACAGAGATAAAACAACTGGAAATAGGATCTTTACAAAAGTGTAGGAGCAAATTGCATATTAAAAATGGGATCTGTGGGTACAATTCATGCAGAATAATGTTTTGGAGGAAGAGGAATGAGGTTTAAAAGAAGGCAGGATTTGAATGAGCTATGTAATGTTTCACTAATAATGACTGGATAGATTATAAGTGATGTATAATGTTTGCAACTAAAATTATGTCAGTATAGTTTGTGATGTATAATGTTTGCAACTAAAAATATGTCAATATAGTTTGTTTTCATTTATATAAATGTATGATTGTCTGTGTTATAAGTGATAATTTAATAAAGATGTTTCCTGTTTAAAACATCCTGTTAAATGCCTTTTCTCCATACAAACTTGAATCGAGTTTGTTGGCATATTCTCTTGACATACTTGTTTTCAATACGTTATCTACCTAGTACAAACTCTGTCTGTTCCATATCATTCAATGAGAATGATTCACACTAATATTCTGGCAAACAATGCAGCAAATAACTTACAAATGTACTTAAGTATCATTATTGGTCTATATAAAGCAACTTGTGAAGGATCCTTGCCTGTTTATGAATAATCATTATGAGCTTGTTTCCACATATTTAGGGTCTCTGCATTTACCAGCATGTGATTAATTAGTTTAGTAGATCCTTTTAATACAGTTGTCATTACATTTTACATATATTTCTAATGGTAAACTAACCATCTCTGATGTTACATCCCTATTTTGATTCCTTAATATTGTTCCCACCTTATCCTGTGTAACTTCATATCAATAGTTTCCCTGGTCCAGGTCCAAAGTTTTTAATGTGAGCTTGCTAAGATTTAATTTGTCTTTCTGTGCCAATCTGCCTATGCTTCATATAATTGTTCATAAAAAGGAACAAATCTACCCAATATATCTCTATGTTTCTCAGAAGTACTTCCTGTCCTTTAATTTATTATACTGTATATTGATCTCTTCAATTTCAGTTGTGTTAGAGCTAAATTGTTTTGTCATTTTTTTTTTTTTTTTTCTTTTGAGCTTTAACTTTTATTTTTATATCTTTATTCATTTTGATTTCATTTTTTTTTTCAATTTTTCAGTTATTCTGCTTTGTCATGTTCCTTCAGTAGTTATGTACATAACCTGGCCACTTTTGAATTTCTAGTTGTCTTTTCTTAGTCTTATTTTTTAGGAAAAATTATTTAAGGCTTTTTATACTCCTATTTACTTTTTTATATATAACCCCCATTTACTGGACTGGTGTGTGGGAACTACTAGATGAATGAACTCAGCTTTAAATTTAAATTGTTTCCCCTTTAATTTCAAATGAACTCTCAATTTCTCTTGAACCTTTTGAACCTGACCTTATTGACACATCAAAAGAAGAGTTGTCTGAAGCATGCAAATGTATAAGGCTCATAATGAATCTATATGCCTTTCTACATCTGCCTTTGTGTCCATGGTGTGTCTTATTTGTACCTGCTTAAAAGTATGCTTATGAAAAATTTGGGCCTAAATGTCACTCATACTAAATGCCATAACTACAGTGTAGATACTTACATTAAATAAATGTACAATGTAATAAACTGTACAAACAGTAAAGCTCTGTAAAAAAAATTAAAAATATGTCCATCAACCTGTCTCCCTGCTATTCTGGCTATAGTTTGTTCTAATTGTTTTCAATCATATATTTTCAATCATATATAACACTCTTCATAATTTACTTCTACACATATTTATCATTTTTTTCTATTAACTTTTCACTATTTCCATTATCTATTTCCATTATCATTTTTTTTTTCTTCCAGTTCCAGAGCTAGTTGACTAACACATTATGTTTATAGCAGCATACATTAGATACTATTTTTTTGATGAAACACTTTCTAATTGCACAAATTCTCTTATTTTTCAGATAACAATGTTTTTCAGATTTTTGTACTGAAGTAAACAGACAATTTCTTCATTTTTATGTTGCCACAATTTTGTATTATTTAATTCATGTCATGATTTACATCTTCAGATATCATATTTCATCGAAACTTTTGGTGTGTATCTTCTTTTCAGGAATCACTAACTTTTTTATCTAAATTTTTGACCATCCAGCCATGATTCATTTTATAACCTTTTATGGTAAGTTTGTTGCTTCATTTATAATATATATTTTATTCCACTTTATTTTACTAATACATTTAAAATTCGTTGCCAAAATATTTTTTTAACCTTTATGTACAGACCTGCAAATATTGCAATATATTTATTTACATTTAACAATCAGTACAGACAGTTGCAAATGTAATAATTATTTCACATTTTAATAGATTGGATTCCAAGTATGTTGATATTCTATATTTATTTAGAACAGTGTATCTGATATAAGCTTAATAGTAGATTAGAATTCCCTAATGCAGTATGTTTCCATGTAGCTGTTCCCTTACTTTCCCTCACTTGTAAATTACTCACAATGTCTATCCTAACTCCAGCATATCTTACCTTCTGAGTTAAAATCTGGATGCATAAATAGTTCAAACTTTGAAAATTTTCTTGAGTGAAGTATGTTTCCCTCGATCACAACCTGATGGGTTATTCATTTCTGATCCCACTGATGCAAAAAAATCAGACAGTGTCAGTTCTTGGATCCAATCCCTTCCTAGCCACAAACTCCCCTCTTCCTGGCTGGGTTGCCACATCCTCTTTCATCATAAACTCTTCAAAGCACCACTAGCCAAGTGTTTTTGGTATCATTATACTTGCTTTATAATTTTATCTGCAGCTAGTCCTTTTTTTTGCTTTTAAATTTTGAACTTCTTTTAAGATTGTGTTTCTAATATTTGTTTGTGTCTAGTAATTTTGCTTTATTCTTTTCTGTCCAATGACTGCCCTTCTTTCCCACTAATTTTTCCTTCAGAGTCTGACAGATTGTGTTTAGTATTTATGGTTAGAATTTGTTTTTTTAGAATTTTGGTTTTAGAGCTTTTATTTTTAGTATGTGGGTTTTATATTTTTCTGTTTTGGTTTTACCTTGCTCTTATATTTCGTGTTATGTGGAAAAGTTTTCATATAGAATACATAAATTAGAGCTTTGTTTTACAGTGTTTTTCTCTTGTTAGGCATCCTTTAGTGTTGTGTATTACAGCTTTAATTTATTGATGTGTTGTTTGGCACCCTTCCCCTATTGTCAGGTAAGGATTTCTGTGAATGTAGGGATGGTTCCAGTAGGCACAAGTTTCCCCTTCATAGCTTGTAGTCTGCTGACAGGAAAAAAAAGAAATGGACAAGAAAGAGAGAGACAAGAGAGAGAGAGCAAAAAGAAAAAGAGAAACTTAAAGATAGGACTAAAGAAAAAGAAAAACCTATACTAAAAGAGAGAGGCAGGAAGTGTTCCTCTTCTCTTGAGGATTAGCCAGATATGAAGGTCCCAAGGCCATTAATTCTTCTGGATCCCAGTCTGGATTCTGCATCGGTGTCACCATTCTCCTCCTTTGATGGCTCCAGCTTCAGAGTCCTCAGATTCACCAACTCTGAGTATCCTGAGCCCTCACTTAGCTGTGCCTCCAAGTACTAGTCAGCTCCTTTCCCCATTTATTCATATTTCTCTTGGACTGAAGTTTTCCCATTAGCCATCACCTCTTTAGGTCTGGGTTTCTCCTTTTTGTAATCAGGAGATCTCACCACCATTACCTCGACCCACCAAGCCATAATATTTGGCTTCATCTATATCTGCTAAGTCCTCCAGGAGCATTAACGTGTCAGACTTTGAGCAAACTCATATGTACCATTCTGAAGGCTCAGATGAATCTAGGGATCTTTCCCTTGCCCTCAACCTAGAGGGTAGGGGGGAGGTCCCCTCCCTTTAGTTCTGTCACTAGTTTCCCTTCTCCAACCCATTTTTGGCACCAGTGTCTATGGTTCTGACACAGCCCAGTCCTACCCACTTCATTGATGCTGACAGCTGCCCTCAACGATGACCTCTTCCTTGACATTCTCAACTCTGGTTCTGTCAGAGCTGAGTGCTTTCTAGAGCAATGAGATCAGAGACAAGGCCCCAGGGTTGGATTCAGTTCTGAGATTTTTGGGGCTATCAATCCTTGTGGGTGCCTTAGCTCTGTCCTCAATGTCGGAACCAATGGGATTGGTGAATGGAGATGTGATCTCTCCTGGATCTGCAGATCACAGAGGGACCCTTCCCAGCCATCTAGCCTCTGCATCAGAGTTCAATGTCATGAGTAGAATCTTCTCTCATTTAAAGACTGGAAATTCTGTTTCATTATCAGATCAGTCCCAATCCACCCATCCATCTGGGGCCTCTGGTTCACATGTATCATCTTTGGGACAGTCCGCACTTCTAGGATTTGAGCAGCCCCAAATCCAGAGCTCCCCTGTGGCCTCTGTGGCCTCCAGGTGTCCTCCTAGGAGGAGAATGTGAAGAGCAATTGCAAAAGGAAGCACTTGGATTCCCCTGAAGAATCTCTCACTAAGGATTCCATCCTCAGTGAAGGGGAATGGTCCACTAAATCCCCCATGAAGAAGCCTCATTTGGCAGTTTGTTGAAATTGATGAGACAATGAGAGGTATGAAACACCAAAACTTCTTCTCCACAGGAGTCTGTCTTTCTTGAAGCCTTTGGTGTGATCCCTTCCACATCCTGGTTGGTACCACCTCCAGACACTGTCATTGACCTGGCATCCTGGGGCACTTAGAGAGAAAGTGATGCTGTGGAGCCTATCTCCATAAAAAGGACAAGGTGTTGATTAGAATAGGTCCCTTTGGAGAATAGGCTCTGTGGTGGATGCCATTATTGTCTCTGCAGCCACAAAAAAGGAAATCTCTGAGGAGAATTCATCAGTCCACCCACAAATAGAAAGGCACAGGTGCTGGACCAGTTTGGGAAGCACGCATATATACTTCAGCTAAGTTTGCCTTTCATGAGCTAAACTATATGGAACACCTGACTACACTTGAAAAGGACCTGTATACTGAAATGTTTAAGTCAGTGGCTTTGTAACCATCCCTCAAGGATCATAAGACCTTTAGAGACTCAGCTGTGCACTGTGCACTATGTTATCAGTATCTGATATATCCATGAAGCTCTTATCAAATACAGCAGATAGTATGGCATGTGTAGCAAGACACCAACATTGCTATGTGTTGCCATGCCTGGAAACATGTGCAATTCTGAGGACTGTTTTAATGTGTCCTTTCTTAGTGCTTCCTTGGGCCAAGATTAAATACACACTGACTAGGACTGAGCAAGAGGGAATACGTTGTCTGCCATAGGAGTTTGTTTTTGTACCATTCAAAGGACCTTCTCTAGGAACTAAAGGAGAGGAAAATGACTTTTCTTTTGTAAATCTCAACAGCTTCCCCAGGATGTTCCATGTGAAGGTGGTCACTGAAGCAGAGGGTGGAATTTCAACAGACACCACCCCAGGTGTAGGGGTGGTCCACAGAATCAAACTTTATGAGGTCCCTTAACTAGAAAGCTTTTCCAGTGCTCCTGAATGATTGCCCAGCTGCTGCACTCTGGAGGTAGTTGGGGGCACTTGGCTGCCTATCCAAAAGCTTGGGAAGCCATCACTTCTGACACTTGGGTGATGAAAGTAATTTCAAGACGCTATGCCATCAACTTCCAGTTTGCTCCAAATGAGAAATAAAGATCCTTCCTGATGTTCCTCCTTATCAGTGAAGGGAGGCAGCAGTAGAAATCCACAGGCTTTTCATAAAGTGAGTCACCCAAGAGGTTCCACCAGACCAAAGATGATTTGGGTTCTACTTAAGATTATTTTTAGTGCCCCCTTTGTTATTTACATTATATGTAGAACCACTGGCAACGAAAATAAAGGACTCAGAAATTCAAGGATATAATTGGTATGGTAATCAAGAAAAATTGGCTTTATTTGCAGATTATATTATTTTATACTTGATAAAAACCAAAATAGGATATTTCAGTGTTGCGGAACATTCAAAGAGAGTTTCAGGTCTGTTCTGAATACAAAATTAATGAAGATAAAACAAAGGCAATAGCTGTAAACTATGCACCTACACAAGGATTGGTTCAGAATACCCATATTTATGGGACATGATAAAATAAAGTATGTAGGAGTATGAATTAAAAAGGATTTTGTTATGACAGCAAAGGATATGTGGGAAGAGACTAAACAAAAGATAATACTAAAACTGAGAAATTGGTAGCTCTATTTTATGGATAGCAAGATACAAGCAGTGGAAATGTTTTAATCCCTTTAGTTTTATACACAAGACAGGCATTGTTTTATCAACAGGAAGAGAAGTTGTGGATAGCAATTAATAAAGAATTGAAGGAGTTTATTTATCTGAAAGGGAAAGAGGGCAAGAGTCAAGCGGGATAACTTGATCCCTCTAATAAAAAAGGTGGTTTGAATTACCTAATTTGAAGGGGTATTTCAGAGCTACACAGCTAAGACTCCTATACATAACACAAGCAGAATGCTATAATTCAAAGTTGGGAGGGATGATGGTGAAATGAGGAAGCTCAAGAAATAAGTAAAAACTGGGATTTTGGATACAGATCCTTAAGAAGAATAACAATAACTATACAGAATATTATATTCATAAAGTAGCAGGAAGTATTCTAAAAACCAAGCCAACATGGGAGTAGAGAAAGGAGATTCTGTTGATAGGGATGACTGCAATTAGGGTTACAAAGAATAGGTATGCAGGAGCTGGAATTACTGGACAAAACTTGTGAAGGAACCAAGGTATCTAGAGCAAATAATTACAGAGGGAAAAGTAATAAATGGAAAGAGGCCAAGAATTAATTTGGACTGCAGGCTAGAGATTGCCTTCCCTATCAAAGATTGATATCACAGTATAAGCAAACAGAAAGAAATAGGGGGATCCTAAGTGAAAGACCAGCATTGGTAAGTGTTTTTAGAAGAATCTAGAACAGAAGCTGCTGTTAAAAAGGGATAATTAGTACGGCATATAAACTATTGCATGGTAAGCATAGGAATCAATCAGAGGATGTTAGAAAGGATTGGGAAGGGAGATTGGATAAGCAATTCACAAAGAAACAATGGGAGGGTATAGATATGGCTCCCAAATATGCAACAACCTCTAGAAGATTTAGGATCTTTGCTGAGAAGTGTTTGCATAGCTATTTTCATACCCCAAGCAGACTCCAAATAATTTTTCCTGAGGTAGACAGTAAACATTGGAGATATACTGGGGAAGAAGGAGGTAACTGGAAACATATTGTTGGGGAGTGTAATGAGTTGGCAGACTTTAAGAATTCCCTGCAGACTACTCTGTCAGAAAGACCACGTGAACAAATTGGTGTAACTAAGGAAATTATATTTTTGAGGTGTGATACAGAATCAGAACAGTGGAGCAGCAGCTAGCATTGTCACCTGACAGCCAGTGGTTCTCTCTGCTGTGGTAGCTTCTGTGTGGAGTCTGCATGTCCTCCCTGTGTTTGAGTGGGTTTCCTCCAGGTGTTCCAGTTTCTTCCTACATTCCAAAGACATGCAGTAGGTGGATCAGACAATCTAAATTGGCCATAGGTATGAGTGTGCAGGTAAGTGTATGGTATAAAAGAACAACCACAGTAGGGCAGGCCACCCAGCAATGTGAACCTTGACTCTAGATGATTATCACTGTTGAAGTTATACCTCAATCCCAGGGGTGTCCTGACCCCAGAGTGGACATTTTTGTAATCAACTCCAACACCACATGCAGCAGCTTCTTCAACCTTTCTCCTAAGGGATGGTTTTCCCCATGCTTGACCCTCAGGTCTCATGTATTCATACCCTCCTACATACTTGATAATAAAGTTCCTGCAGAAAATAGCCCACTGCAGAGCAAATGTAATACTCACAGCTTCCTCCTGGTCCAGACAACTATGGGTTTTCTTCCTGTGGCCTCACCTGTTGCACCCTCTTTGGGTTCTGGATACTATTCCAGATTTGACATCTTTACTTTCAGGCCATCCTCACCCAGATCTTAAATCCCTCAGGCTGACTGCCTGATTTCTCTAATTCCAATGATGCCAGAGATCCCATTCTTTCTAAAAGAGTTGTATATAGTCTTTTCTCCTCTCAAACGTCCTCTACCAGGAATATTTATACCAGAAAGTGGAAGAGATTTTCTATTTGGGATATTTCTAAGAGCCTGGATGCCTTTACCCTTTTAGATGAAATTTTAGATTTTTCTAATGGGGCTTTTTCAGTTTTGACTCAGTTATTCCACTATCAAGCTTGAGTTGTCAGCCATCTCAAATTTCCTTGTGGATCTGGGAAACATACCCATTATATCTAACAAACTTTTAAGGCTTTTTTGAAAGGCACTTTCCTGCTTAGGCCCCCAGTAAGAGATCCAATCCCTCTTTGAGATTTGCCTTTTTTCTTCAAGCTTTAACAATGGTTCCTTTTTAGCCAGCTGCAACTGTTGATTTAAAGTTGCTGTCTTAGAAAACTCTTTTCTTTTCTAAGTGGTAATTACTTTAGCCAGGAGAGTTTCAGTGCTTCAGGCATTGTCTTACAATCCCTCTTAGTATCTAGCACAAAGACATGGTTTCCTTGTGGACAAATCCTTCTTATTTACCTAAGGTGGCCTATGAGTCAAACTTGAACCAGTCAATTCAATTGCCAGTTTTCTTCCTAAATTTTAGTAACAAGGGTGAGTACACGCTCCATTGTATGGATGTTATCATCCATTGAGATTTTGTTTTGGCAGGACAAAATCAATTAGGAAATCAGACCAACTCTTAGTATCCTTTTCTAGAACTAAACTAGGTAGTCCTGTTTCTAAGGTGACATTGTCCAGATGGCTTTCATATTCTCCTTTGTTTATTCTGTGAAAGATGTACCCTTACCTACAACTTTAATGTCCATTCCACCTGAACAGTTTGTACTTTAGCTGCATTTTTCACTCAAGATTCCTTGATGATATGTCTGCAGCAGCTACTTGGTCAAGCACTCACACCTTTGTAGCACATTCTAAGTTGGATATTCAGTGCAGACCCAGGACATCTTTTGGAGCAATCATGTTTCAGAATATTATCTCCTGATACCATCCATTTTGACTGGCTGTGGATTCTGTCCCACAGGTTGAGGTGGATTAAAGACGCATTATCAGATACAAAAATGATGTACTTACCATTACATTAGATCCATGTCATCTTCTTTTATCATTTTCTACCATCTGTGTCTCCCTGTGTTCCCCTTTCCAAATTCTCATTCATATTTTGCAGCTCTTGGTGGACCATGCAGACTGGCCTGAAGTCTGAATGTGAGACCCTTTCTTGGGTCATCATCCAGAGTTTGTTTGAGGAATTTTCTAATTCTCTTGCTTTATCTGTTGCCTAGCTTCTGTACGTCTGTACTAGTTTTGAAAGACTGTCTAAGGGATATGTAAATAACATAAGTTAGTGGCCATTTCTACTACTAGATAAGACCATTAGTTCTCTCTATTGTAACTAGAGGAATGTTCTTTAGTAGTTGCTAGTTGATATGAGTGATATTATGCAAGCCAGTATGCTCGTTGCAGGAAGAATGGTGGTTATTACACTGGTATGTGCATGGCATGGCAGTGTATCCAAAAAGACATTTGCTTGGCCTTTCTCAACAAGAAAAAGAAACTTTATTTTTTCTTCTCTCTCTTCTCTTTTCTTTCCTCTTTGTTCTCCCTTTCCATTTTTTTCTTTTCTCATCTTTTGTTTTTCTTTTTCCACTCTTTCTTTCACAAACAGGACATTATAAATGATGTATAATAGAGTTATGATCTTAATGTTTATAAATATATACATAGTAAGGTTTGGATATGTCAACTAATAATTTAGATATGGTATGGAATATATATAATGCTCAGATCCAGTGTCAAGATGATAATGACTTTTTTATTTTCCCCTTTTTTTCTTTTTTATCTTCTTTTTCTTCCTGTGTACCAGATCACAACTCTCATAAACTCACTGGGAGAGTAAAAATAAGGAAGAATGGCTACTTCTTTTACCCCTTATATCAGAATCATGTTCCACTCTCACAAATATGTTTCCCAGTAGAAGACACTGTTCAAATACAATCACTCTTCTCTACTGCCATCAGACACACCCTCAGCACACACATCTCAGCAGCTATCCTGTTTGCCTTCAGCATAATGCCATCACTATGGGCATGAATTTAACAATTATAGCCAACAGGCACAGTTATTTTCATATGTTGTCATCATCAAAACAAGCAGCATTAATAAAGACTGATCATGTGCAATCAGATGTTAACCAGAGATGCCAGACTCTGACTTGAATTATAAACAGCTAAGGTATACTTGCTCTGTGATTATGTAAGTTAACTATTTCAATTTTAAAATGTTAAAATAAAAATTAGAAACAGTATTCAACAAGTACTTCTATTAACTTATTTATATAAAAACTGAACTTCCTTACTTTCACTTTACATTAATGCTTCATTAATTTGAAGAGAGAAAAGCACTTCCCAGCAGAAGGCTCAAGCAACAGGTCAGGGATTCTTACAAACAACAGTTTTAAACGTGTACCGAGCTACAGTTAATGGCATAAATTATTGTTAGATTTAAAGAGATACAATAGTGTCAAATAGTTTAAACATCAACTTTGTATGTATGTTTAAATAAGTAAAGAAAACAAAAATAAATATTATTTAGTTATAATATAAAAAGAGAAACATTTTTCCAAAAAATAATAGTTTTATATTCTGTTAAACTATAAATAGTGACACACTACTTAAATGGTATATCCTTCCATGTCACTATTGGAGTATTCTTAATGTAAGGGATCTCCTGCCAAGGATAGTCCAATGTCCGACCAGTATATCAAAGCCTTTTAGTATTTATAGGTGCCATGCATCTCATGCATGCTACCTGTGCAAGATGTAGGAGTAGGGCATAAAGGTGACATACAGAGTCACACTCTTCAGAACTTCTTTATCGCCACTCTGACCACCATCATTGATTTGTCCATCGGTGGGAATTACTCAAGTAGATCTTTTTGCCTGCCCTCTGAACAGACAACCTCCTCTGGCATGGAAGTGAATACCCTGTCTTTTCCTTGGAAGGGGATGTTTCTGTACACATTCCCTCTCACTGCTTACGAGAGTGTTGCACAAGATCAGGCAGGACTCTCACAAAATTTTGTTGGTGACTGCCTTTTGGCCGAGACAACACTGATCATCCCCTTCTTTCTCACCTGGCCAAGGGCAGTCACCGCACGTCACCATTATGGTCAGATTTTACACAACTGTATTTTTAACTAGGTAAATTGTATACTGAATAGGTTACTTAAAGGAATATAACCAAAACTTATTTACCAATAAGTGAAAGTCCATTACTATTAAATTTTTAGTTGTATGTGAATTGATAGGATTTTAAAATGAAGTACCTACCTTCTGAATATAGTTTCCTATTTAGACTACAGTTAAATCTTATGAAAAATAATGTTATGTAGTTTTGTTGTAGTAATACCTACACTTTAGGTTTATTTAATATCAATGCTATACAGCATAAGCAATTTAAAAAATAAATGGTCCTTCATTTGTCCTTTATTTGTTTATTTCTAGTAGTAGTTGCATTACTCCAGGATGATCTGTCAGCTTGTAATTGGTGGGATATTCCTGAGAAATCCATGGCTTTAGTAGATGATGATACATTATCATTTTGCATATATGAGACAGCTTCATCCAATTTAATGTAGCTGTGAAAATGGGATGGACTTTGAAATTGCTTTTCCTTTCTTATTTTATGAATGGTAAACATGTTTCTTCTCTTTTTCTTTTTCCAATCTCTTTAATGGAGAAATCATTCTCAAACTGAATGCTGTTTTCTCCTATCTTAGGGGGTTTAACCATGCTGTCTTTAGTATTAAGTCCTTATCTAAATTACAAAAAATGTAATGGATCTAGGTGAAGCCCCTTTTTGTTGGATTGTCCAGAGACGGATCTATGAGGTTTTCTATGCCATGAGAGGGACAGCTTCAGGAAGTGTAACATTTTTTGGAATCCATGTAAGAAAAGTGATCATATTTGCCTCTCCATATTCTCTGGTGCACCTTAAATCCTTACATTACTTCTTCTTGCTTTGTTTTCTAAATCAGCTATCTCTTCCAGTAACCAAATGTTTTATTTGAAAATGAATTCAGTTTGCCTTTCTTCTTTGTTCAACCTTCCTTAGGAGCCATTTAATCCTTTTTTGACATATATTTTGGAGTTGTAATGTTTTATCATATCCTTAAGTATATTTATTTGTTGCAGTCTTTGTTGATATAATCCATTTTGTTGTCAAAAATTTTCATTTTCATATGAGGTTTGTAAAGCTGATAGATTAGTTTCTTGGGCAAAAGCTGGGCCACATTTCTGTAAATCCTTTGCAATGGCAGTTTTCCAGGCTTTGGGAATGCAAACACAAATAGATATAGGTGAGATAGGTTATGTAGGTGTTCAGACAGGCCACACTTGGTGCTAATAATCAAACAACCTGTTCTGTTATCAGGTCCCATGGATGTGATGTTGTTTTTAGATGGCTGACAGGACTTGATCCATTGTAATTATAGAGGGTAGGTGGGACTGAGGAATCTGTGGAGTACTTATAACTGCCAGTGGATTAACTCAGCAATTAATTTATCACCTTGCAAATTATCTGCTTCTTTAGGGTCTGAATGGCTAGTATTATTGTAGGTTAGCTCAGAAAATTGTTCCGTGTTCTTAACTGTCTGACGTAAAGATGAAGTTGCAGTCAATCTTGCTCTCAGAGGCTATTTTTATTTCATATTCAGCAAACTTAAGATATTTTCCAGCTTGCTTGACTGATCTCTTAAGGGGTAGGGGGAGTAAAATAGGAATTATTGTTCTCATTAAGTAATTTTTGCTGCTGTTATATAATTTACTGATATGAATATTCCACCTTGGGGGTTTGTTTTGAAATTTCTCTGTAGGTTTAGTGTGTGGTAAGGACTGTCTCATAAGTAAAGCTCTTTAATTGTGAGTAGAAATAAGAGGCACAAGTAGCAGCTCTGGTCGTTAGATCATTCAGAAGAGGATTATTACTGAATATATTCAGGCCATCTAGTAGTCATAGAAGGTTATAATGTTTGAGAAATTCCAAAACACCAAGGTATTTTCAGGTGAAATACCATATTTTTAAAGGAAAAAACTCATAGCTTTATTGTCTAATTTAACATAGGATGATGATACACAGGAAGTTGTACAAGAAGACATTATGTTGGTGAAGATAAGATCAAGGATATTTGGGCATCACTAGTTGGAAGCTTAACTGTTCAAGGAGTTAGTATTTATTAAGTTAAGGAAGCACTGGACATACTTACCATTTGTTGTGTAGGTTAGACAATTTATAGGCAGATAATTGAAGTCACCCAGAAAGAAAAAACAGGTTGGGATTTCTGGGGCTTTTGGCTAAGGCATTAAATTAGGCATCGAGAGCAATAGACAACAGGGACGCCTTATCAGTGACTGCAGTTGGTCAATGCACGTTTCTTGTATCAAAGATGTATGGTTCAGATTCCTATTCAATGGTTAGGCTTAAAAAGGCCCTTTAGGGTCATTAACCTAGTAATTACTTATGCACCTATAAATATAATTGGGAAGAATGGCTAGGCTTAAAAAGGCCCTTCAGGATCATTAGCCTAGGAATTACCTATGTACCTATAAGGTAACCTATAGTTAACTATGGAATGGTAGTTAACCCTGTTTAAGGTAATGCAAACTTCTAAAAGTCCATTTATAGGGTTACAATGACTCTGTCAGGAGATGATCGGGTCCTTGATAAGTATTGATATCCCCCAGAAGGTCTGAAGGCATGATAGGTGCTAAATCCAGGAATAGAGGGAGCGCTTATATCATTTTGAAACCGTGTCTCCATAGCTACATATATAAGATGTACTTGAGTTACAGGAGAGCCTGGAGTTTGAGCATTTTGTTAAGACTCCTGGTATTGAGTAGAGACATTTTAATATGCTCCAAATTAGAGTTGCCTAGGTAAGCATGTCCAATAGATGGATTCTGCCAAAAAGGCACTATGGAGAAGTGAAGGCTTTATCCAGGATGTGAGAACCCTAATAAGAGAGGTGTGGACCATCCCCGGCAAAACACAATGGCTTGTTAGCCATCTCCTCCCATGCCAACACACATTGGCTTCCCCTAGAATGACATCAGCTACATAACATTTTACTGAAGCACGTTATCTTGTCTTTTACTCTTGGCTACATTCTAGATAATGGCAATATACCACACAAGGCCAATGTCTGTCCTACTTCAGACACATACATTGCGAGGCTCATTGTATGCTTTTGCGTGTCTGTCTAGAGAGAGTAAATTTATTCACTCCAATGTGGGTAACAACCTGGTCATAACTGTAGTTGTCAGGACTGAAGGATCTGAGGTCTTCTGTGACATCCTGTCTCTTGAGTGCCAAAAGACAGCTAACTGTTGCCCTGTTCTCATCCAGCCTGGTGAGGGGAGTATTGCAGTGTCTGATAATGGATTCCCTAATTACCAAAATGTTAACATAGACAACTGCAGACGTAGTAGGCCTTAAGGGTTTTGTGTCATTATCACTGTGAGTCTTAGGGGTATATGGAGTGGTTGTTGCTGCACAACCTAATGGCAGGGGTTTCTCAATCCTTTGTCTAGGAGGCTTGACCAGTATTTTCTTGACATCCACATCATGGGTATGTGTTTTGGAATTGGTCTCTGCTGTGGATGATTGTATGTGGTACTTACAAAATGGGATTTGAAGTGACAGAGTAGCCACCAAATTCAGTAAATACTTATGGATTGAGTCATTATGAGGTAGTAGTAATGTTTCTTGGGAACCCATGAGTTGCTATAATGCCTCAAAATACTAAGTGTTAATGGCTTGATTCTATCTGGCAGCATTGAAATGTATCATGATCTAAACCATTTTAACACCATTTAAACTATATTCTGTTTTATGAACTTCTTTCAATTGCAGTTTACTTCGATCCTTTTTCACCCTGAAGTAGCATAGTTTCCTCTCTTGCTAGTTCTACAGTATGGCTCTGCGCACATACAAGCACTGCTAAAAATGAAACCAATCATGCGATTATGCTGAAAACATTTAATTTCCTTTAAAATGTTTTAAGTGCTGTTAAAATATGTTGAAATACGCTGCTTCCATTTGGGCATTTGCTTTAATTTCTATTTACATATAAAACCCTCATTTTATCAAAAATGTAATTCTTTCTCTGGCCTTACCTGCAACTATTTGCTTTTCTTGAAATCTGTTCCTTCATGTTGCTGGAAATGTAGGCGAATGGCCTCAGATATTTTTCACCCACTTTTCTGTGATGATCAAACAGCACAAAGGGCAGGCAAAAACAAAATTACATTCCTTGTTTTTCTTTGCTGCTTTACTCGGATCCCTTTCATTACTGCTGAGATTCACACAAGCACTAATCTCTGTACTCTCCTTAAGACTCTTGCTTGCTACTATAATGACTAATCACTGTAAATGTGTTATGGGATTATGCAGTTTCCCACACTGGTTCTCTTACCAAGCATTTCTGTAATGTAATTAACTTTTAACCACACAGCAACTCTTATAGTTTGGATTTGAGGCTTTTTTTATGTGTCCTGTTTACCACCATGTCAGTGGGATGAGAGCTATCTTCAGACAGCCATGGGAGGGGGGTTGTACCAAAAGTGGCAGCATATGATATAGGCGCTAATCTCTCCCCTTACCAGGGGATTTGTGACCTGTATCACCTTGTGGTCCACTGTACCATCCTTGGGTGAGTGCACACTGCTATGCACCTTTAATAAGAGCTACAGCTTTCATGGCTTGGTGACAAAAATCCCACCATTCCCTCCTCTGAATGATTGTGACAGTTGACAGTTCTAATTCACTCGCCATCATTCTGGGTGATGGCAAAATTCCAGTCAAGCACAGTTAGGATGGACACTCCCATCCATCCTAGACTGGCATTAAAAAATACCTAAGCCAGTAATCAAACCTTGGTCTCCTAGGATGTAATCAATTGTTTATCCCTCCATGCTAGTGGAGCTGGCTTATATTTTAGACTTGTTGCCATAGATTCAGCTTACCTTTTAAAACTGGGCTAGTTTTTTACTTTTCTTATAGTCACAAATCTCACTATCCAGACTTCTGTTTAGAACAGTTATACTATAACATTTGTGGACATGTGATTATAATATTCAATAAGCATTGCAGTTCATACTACCATACCTCTCAGCTGTCCAGAATTTCACAGAATGTCCAGATTATTTAGTCATATTTTGGTCACTTCCTTATAAAATTTGTGATTTTCTGGTAAGTTAATGAGGATTAGTTTGAGTTTCAGACTTCATATCCTTTAGACAATGTATGTTAATGTAAAACCTGTTAATCCAGCAACTTTCTAAGTTTATAAGAGACATATTTAAAATCTGACCCTGGTTTTGGGCCTTCGACTCCTTATTTTTGTTTTTTGGCTTCATCCTAAATTGTAAAACTAAGAGACAGAGGAATGCAAACCCCTGTTTTTCCACTGTATTTTTATATATATAAAACTGCAGCTGTTGCTTCTCTTTGTAGTTACTGTTGCTTTACACATTATTTTTGTGTTTCCTCGCCCATTTATTTTATTTATCTTAGTTTTGACCACAGTAGGTTCTACCTGTGATGCACAATAGCCAATTACGAAAGAAAAACATTTGTAATTATTTGTATGTACTTATTCTCTGTTTATGTTCACAACTTAGGTTCATAGGTTTGGTACTAGGCTATCGGCTCTAGGGTTCATAGGTTCATAGGCTGGTGCTAGGCTACTGGCCCTAGGGCCTATACAAGCCTAGCCATAACAACTGTCTGGCACTTTGGTGTTATTTTAATGGTAACTCAAAAGATGCATTTCTTTATAGTGCATATGTTTCTCAGTACCTGTTTCACAGAGTTTAATAGTCTTGCCATTGTAAAGTTAAGACTGTTGGGGTTGATGAGAATCACTGTATTCAGTTTTTATCTCTTTTATGTAAATGGGTTTTATTTGCATGCTCTTTCTCTGTGAGTTACGGCAGCATATTACATTTAAACTACACTGCGCTAACCTGCATGTATACTTAGGGATCTGCTTCACAAGCTTAAAGTTTCAAAACTTCAAACTGCAAATGATTGAGACCATAAGATCGAAGTTTTGAAACTTCAAAACTGTAATTAAAAAAACATATATATATTTGTTTATGTTTTTGTAGGGGTCAAGACCCCCTGTACCCCCTACACCCCCCACTAAATAAATATACCAACTTTGAGATCGCACTACAGTGAGGAAAATGGTAAATATCCTGTTCCACGCGGTACTGTGACCTCCATTCAAAATGTTCGAAGTTTCAAAACTTTTAAAACTATGGTCTTGACCATTTGCAGTTTGAAGTTTTGAAATGTCAAGCTTGTGAAGGGAATAAATACCTAGATAGGCTGCTTGGGGTAATATGAGACTTATTTTTATGAGATTGAACCTCATAGGGGATACAAAATTAAAGGAAACAATTTTTTTTAGTATTCACATTGAAAGCTTCTACAGCTTTTATTCAAGAGACTTATGTGACTTGGGGCTAATGGGAGAAAATAAAAAAGATGGACTGAATGCATGGTACTTTCTGGAGTCTATAAAAGTATACCTGGTGTATCTGGTTTAGTTCAAAAGTCTGCATTTTTTAATATTGTTCATTTGGGAATTTGTGAAGCAAGTAAAATTAGTTTACCTTATATTTACTAGTAATATTTTAGACAAACCATTACTAATCTTGAATAAACACCATCCGCTGCTAAGGACAAGCCAAGTTCATTGCCTCTGTTAGAAACTGATAAAATTCCCTGTACATCATTTTATTACCGATGGGAGTGGGAATGCTTCTGTTTACTCATGTTTAAACAAACTTTCAGTTGTCGTATTTTATAATAAAATCTTTCAAAGCTATACAAGAACTCCAGCGTGCTTTTGTCTGGGTTCATTTCTACTTGCATCCTGAGAACTGAATGGTGGAAGAGTTTTGTTAGAAAATAAATTATAAAGTAAAAACTATGTTTAAAGAGGAAAGGAAGGGGTGCAAGATGACATGATTACACAACGAAAACATTCTTTACAAGATTATTCAGTAACACAATACTTGTGTATCCTTTTGTTTGTCTTTGTTACAGTTAAGTGCGTTTGACAATTCATGAATTATGTGATTTTTCAGATAATAATTTAACATTTTTATACCTCTGCAGTTATTATCTAACCTGAATTTATTGTCATAAATGTTTTACTATGTTTTATGTGAATATCTAAAAACAAAAAAAAGAAAAAGAATCTCCTTTCAGTACGTGCATTGGGTCCTTAACATCCATGGACAGATGGGACCTCAGATAGGCTGTAGGCCTGTAGCCTAACTGTTCTCTGATCAGGAAAGACAACAGCCAATTGGCCCATTTATTTTGCTGTGGAAGCATGATCCAGCAGTAACAGGCTGTCATAAGCATGAGGGTCTAGCTCCTCCCACCTAATTCCCTCTCCATGGCAAGCAGTGGCTTATGCATATGCTACTCCTAAGAAGGAAACTTGCCCCAATCCCAGTGTCTTCTGGATTCATTGTGAGATGTTGCTACTATGGCCCAATTAGCTGGCTTCTGCAGTACCTGACTTTGCAGGCAGCAGATCCTGCCACCCAGTTGCAGCAAAGGCAAGCTGGTGTTAGCTGCTCATTCCCACCCTCCTACCCAGTCTTTCTAACAACCTGAGCCTCTACGTGATGTCAGGTTGATTGGGAAGTTAAAAAATACTCCAGCCAGGAGACGACTGCTATGCTAGAGATCCTTCTAGATGAGACTTAAGACATGCTTCATGTCAGAAGTGCAAAACAGTGGTGTTACATCAGACAGTATTCCACAGGCTATGCATACAAACTAAAAACAATACTTCTTAATCAAATCAATTGAAAAACAGCAAATAATACTTGATTTAGTGTACCACTTGTAAAGCTAGAGAGAAGTCCTTACAATATCTGACAAAAGGGATAATTACTAACAAATGAAACTAAACCTAGAATGTATATCTGATCAATGCGCCCTTTTCTATGAATGATATGTATAAATAACCCATTAACTCTGTTGTGTGAGGTACACTCAGCTGAATGCTATAAACTAATGTGTAAACATGACTTCCTTCATTTGCTGATACTTGCTTCATCTTTTCCATGGTCATGGGAAGATAGAGCTTATCCAAGCACTCAGTAAGGATAAGGCAGAGAAGCAGTTCTGGGCAGGATACCAGTGCATTGCTTGATACACATCCATTAAATACATACCTATTAGAAGTATAGGGGGCTTTCCCATTCAATTCTAAGCATGTCATTGGTATATTGGAAGAAAGCAGAGACTCTTGGAAAGTCATTGTAGACAATGGGGAGGGCATGCTGATTCTGCGCAGAAGCCCCCTGTCCTAAGCCATGAACCAAACCAGAGAAACAGTGGATCTGATGTTGTCAATTTTCATTATATCCTCAACCTGTGGGTTTGGATGCAATCCTCAGATCCGACTTGGCAGTTGCAACAGATTGTGGCAACCAAAAAGCTCTCAAAATCTTCCTTTACCCATAATGCACCCTTCTAAGTTACCTCAGGTCTCGTGTGCTGCTTAGTGAAGGCATGGTTCTCCAAATTGTTCTCGGGCAGATACGTGATTTTTCAATATGTTTTCTAATATTTTTGCCTTCTAAACTTTCCATAAATAGTTCAGTTTAATCTCTTTTCTATTCCTTTACCTTAGTGACAGCTTAATTTAATAGTTTAAATACATTTCTCCCTTCCTCTTCTTGTACAAATGCACCTTACGATACTATTGTTAGTGTCTTCTTTTCCTTCTACACTGCTTTAGTGTAACTCTCTTTATCATTGTTGTTTTTTTTCTCTAGTTTCTAATTTCTTCTTCCATAAAAAAAAAAAAAAAAAAAAAAAACATTTAATAGTAAAATAATTCTTTCTATCCTTTGTGTTGTATTTTTGGATTGTTATAATAGCGGATAAAGATAAGCTGGCTAGTTTCAAAAAGTGTGAAAAATGTGATCACAAAATTCATATCAATGACTCGCATACTTTATGTGCATATTGCTTTGGTTCACTGAACCTGCAGGAGGACTGTGCTGTCATGACTTCAACCACAGAGCCTTGGTTGAATGCAAAAACAAGCTTATATTCAAAAGTCTACTGGCTTCCTCCTTTGGTGAGGCAATTTCTGGAGCTACACCAAAAGAAAAAGAGAAAACAAAAAAAAAGTATAAACAATCTAGCCCTGCTTCTTCCTCATCCTCTAAGGTCTCAGCAAAGGAAGAAAAAGACCAATTTCCTAGCTGACTTCTACATCGGATCCTACAACAAAAAAGTTTAAGACATCGGATCTGACAACTTCATCGGATATGAAGGCAAAAAAGTCCAAAACTATAGATCTGACTGTTTTGGATCCATCACAACCAGCTATAAAGGACTCTTCAGATTAGATATACTTCCCTAGGACTAGGTATTCACCCTCCTTTGACTCATTACCTTCCAGGGTTCCATATCCCTTCCTGGAGAGATCTAAATCTCCATTGATCATGTCTACTCAATCTTCCAGGAGTCTCACCGAAGAAGTCATTGAGAGACTAGTGAAGAAGATTCTCTGAGCACAGAGTATGTTAGGGGCTCCTTCAGCTCCTACCCCTTTGAGTCAGGAGTTCCATACATCAGCTACCACTCCACTTCTTCTTCCTCTGACTTCCTTTGAAGCATCAGAGCCATCAGATCTGAACTGTCCAGTGTCATCTATATTGGATCAGAGGATTTCTCTTTCCTCAGATCCAACGTTTGCTCCGAGTTCTTTGGCTGAGTCAGAGCCAGAAATCTCTCAGAGCCGTAGCGGCCTTGTCAGCTCTGAGGTGAAGGATTTGTCCCTGAGATTTTCTGAGTCATCTGTACATTTCAGAGCCTTGGCTTGGACTAGCTTGGCTCTGGCTTAGAACTTGGGGAGATTGTCTTCTGGGCAGGAGGGGACTACAGCTGAGAGGCATCCCTTCTTGGATCCAGGGTCCTTTCCTTCTCAGGGACAGTCAGCCTTTGAGGCACTGGAGAAAGCCATGTCAGCCTCTACAGCTCAGACACTGCCTAGCCCCTCTGATCTGCAACCTTCTCCCTTGACAGTTCTGCGCACAGGTTCTCACTTGGATCTCCCTCAGGGACAGTGGGCACCAAAACTACACACACCCCATCAGGATTCCCCCACCTTTTCTAATTCATCTCCTGAATATCCCATGGAGGAAGTCCCTAGAAGGTCCCTAAGAAGAGGACATGTAAGAGGAAACACCTGGACTCCACTGAGGAAACCATCACAGAAGACATGGACTTTGATGAGGGTGAAGGATCCCTGAGGTCATCTCCTGATGATGTCTCCTTTGGAGACGTCTTAGAAATCCTAAAACAGAGAAGTGGCTGGAAGTCTAGAAACCCTTCATCTGAGGAGTCTGTGTATCTGGCAGCATTTTGTGCCCATCCATCTAAACCCTGGGTGACCCTGACTGCCGATGAGTTCATTGAGTTGATCTCTTCGCGGACATGGAATGCCCCAGATACCATCAATTCTATTCCCTGGAGACCAGACAAAATTATTACAGCCCCAAAGGACAAACAATTCTGGATAAAAGGTACACTGGTAGATGCCATGGTTGTAGCTGCAGCCACCAAAAAAGAACTTGCAGAAGAAAGTTCTTCTATCCATCCTCCTAACAAGAAATCCATGATGATAGATAGATTTGGGAAGTATGTATATGTGTCAGTGACCTTCAGTCTAAGGTCCCTGAATTACCTTTCCCATTTTATGAAATTGTAAAGGGATTTGATTAATGAGCAATCAAATACCCATTCAGGAACCATTTCTGATGAAGTGCAAGCCTCAGTTGCTTCTCAGCTTTCCACCCTACAATCCATATCTAACTCTTCCTTAAGGCTCATCTCCCATGTAGCCGAAGGAACAAGTAGAGCAGCAGGTTCAGGCATATCCATAAGGACAAATGCTTGGATATGCTTATGTGACATTGCAGAGCCCTTCAAGTATTCGTTTGTCAATGCTCCCTTTCATGGCAGTTCTTTGTTCGGCCCTAAAGTAAAAGATACATTGTCCGTGTGTCAGAAAGATGGGAAGATCCTATCTGCTGTGGGTGTACATTTTTCCACTCCTCAAAGACCTTTCTCCAGGAACCAGAGAAGTAGTGGAAGGATGTAGTTCAAGAAATCACAAGGGTTTTTTCAGAACACATGTGGAAGTAGTCCCCTTAGAGTCAGAGGGGGGAACTCTAATGGAAGACGCTGCCCTTACAGCAGAGGAGGCCTGCAAAATCAAGTGTCTGGAGATACTTTCTTTGGTAGGCCCTTCCAATGCTCCTGAATGGAGGCCCAACTGCCCTAGTCTGGAAGCAAGCGGAGGTCAATTGTCCCTGCACTAGACAGCCTGGCTAGAAATAACATCAGATGCATGGGTGCAGAGGATCATTTCTAGAGGATACTTTATAGACTTTTCCCTTCCTCCTCCCCCAAAACAAAAAAATCCCCGATGTTTCACTCAGTCAGAGGGATCAGGCAGCCATTCAAGTTCAAAGGCTGCTAGAAAAAAAGCTCACCAGTCCAGAGAGAATCTGGAACTTACTCAAGGTTCTTTTTAGTACCAAAAAAGACGGGACTGGAGACCAATTTTGGATCTCAGCAAATTAAACAAATCAGTTCGACACAGCAAGTTCCATATGGTCACAGTTCAGTCCATTCTTCCGTTCTTGGAAAAGGATGACTGGATATGCTGTATAGACCTTTAGGATGCGTACTACCATGTAAACATGGACAGATGATCCAGAAGGCACCTACATTTCCGGCATGGAGCTAGTTATTATCAGTTCAGAGCACTGCCCTTGGGTCTCACCACAGCCCCCAGAGTGTTCACCAAATGCACAGCAGTGGTAGCAGCTCACCTCAGACTGTAAGGATTCTGGTTGTTTCCATACTTGAATGGCTGGCGGTAAGCCATCTACTTCTAAAAGCAAGAGACAGTGTTATCCAAATGTGTTCCAATCTAGGAATAACTAAATTATGAAAAGTCATTACTAGAACCCACTGAATCTTTAGAATTCATAGGAGAAAATCTAAGCACAAGCAAAACAATAGCTCCCCTTCCACCTAGAAGACTAGAAACTATCAGATTACAAATCCGGAAGATTATCTGCAATGCAAAGGTTTATGCACGTCTGATTCTACAGGCTCTAGGGTCTATGGCAGCAGCAATAGCAATTGTTCCACTGGCAAGGTTTCACATGAGAATTTTGCAGTGGTTTCTTTTAGTGCAATGGTCCGTTATCCCCAACCATTGTCAGTCCAGATAAGAATCACCAACATTTGCAAGAGAGATCTCTTATGGTGGATTCAATCTGATCAAATTCTACAAGGCTGTCCATTCATCCCCCCAACAACCAATGGCCACAGTGATCATGGGTGCTTCCCAGCTGGGGGGGGGGCATTTTCTGAGGAATACAGTCCAAGGCATTTGGTCCCCTGAGAAGGCCAACTTGCATATCAATGAAAGTATAAATATAAAGTGTTTTTTAGTAGAAAGGAAGTTAACAGTATAATAGGATTTTACTAATTGAATGATTGATTTTTTTAATTGATATGGAGTGTATTTAAACAGTTTTGTTTTTTACTGTGTATTCATTCTGAAGAAATTTTTACAAAAGCGGTGATTAAATGTTTCTACGCTATTTGGAGTCTTGACTTGTTCTTCTGTTGGCACAGTGTGTTTTTGGTTCTTCGTTGTTTTTTCATTACACCTAGTGCCATTTTTGTTTTTATATTTTTACAACTTGCATATCAATGTCCTAGAGATGAATGCATTGCAGGCTTTGCAGAATGCTTTCTCCTTGGGGACAATTGCAGTTCAAACAGACAACATGTCAGTAGTCTGGTGCATCAACAAACAAGGACAAACCAAATCTTATTCCTTGGGTCGAGAAGCACTCACGGAGTGGCAATGAGAGATCTCATACGACTGTTTTCCCATTGCAACACATATTCTGGGAAGGTCCGAAGTGATAGCAGACAAATTGAGAAGATGCATTCTTATGCCTCATGAGTGGCCCCTCAATCAGATGGTGATGGAAAGGATATTCCACAAATGGGGCCAGACTTGCTGCGATCTTTTTGCCTCTCCCCTAAACAAGTGCAGCAGCTATTTTGCTTTGCTCCCCCCATGAGGGGAATCCTGGAGGGATGCTCTTCTTCAAGATAGGTCCTTCAGTCTCATATATGCCTTTCCTCTGACCCCGATAATCCCCAGATTTCTACAGAAAGCGAACAGGTTGAAGAGCAAAGTAATCAAGTTC